>NW_019394390.1:0-140450 GCF_000612105.2 Orussus abietinus | reverse complement strand
ATTGAAGGAATGCATTTGAAGGACGTCATTATCTCATTTCCTGACACTCTACAATTGATATTGTACTTTGTAATTTATTCCTGTTCGCAAATATTAATATTTAGCGTAGATCAACTATAATTATATATATCAATGCACATTACTGGAATGCATTTAACCCTTTGAGCACGGAGCCATTTTGACATACGGGCGAAATTCGTCTGACCGTGCAGGCAATATTGGACCAAACGTCGGACGCCTATAGACCCTTTTAGTAGCCAAAGGGTTAAAGGACGTCCCCACTGAACACTGTTATATAACTGTTAGGTTATTACATTGTAACAAACGTTATGTTACTTGTTAGTTTTAAGTTACCTAACTGTTAGGTTTGGTGTTCAGTGGGTAGGTACTCACGAAAAAATTTCATGTTCAAATGTCAAAATTTCAGACGGTTCGATCCAATACCCTTAAAAAAAAAAGAAAATAGTGTTATCCGAACTGATTTTAAGGGGGTACTTCCCCTAAAAAACTTGATGCTTTTCCACGATGCAAACAACGACGATTAGCCTAGTCGAGCAACAATACTTTTAAGCTCGGAGTAAAACTTAATCGGTACAAGGGAAACTTTTCCGAGGACATCCGCGGCTCCCCTCGAAGTCAGAAATCTCTAAAGTTAAGCGAGGGATTTCCACCGGTGGGATTAAAAAGAAGTAATCGAGGCTGACGGAGGAAGTTTCGGCAGTCAATTACAGGAGCCTCGGTGAGGTATTCGGGATGATAATGCAGAAATCGAGGACGAGGTTCGACCTCGGAGCCGAAAAGTAGAGGGAAAGAGATTGGAAAATTTAGGAGGCAACCGAGCGGAAGCCGATGTAGCATTTTAAACCGCGCGCCATTACAGTCGACGTCCATTAATCATTCTTCTCCGAGCTGGCCGACCTCTCGCTGGTTAAGGTGAAGTGAAACACGTCGAGGAACTTGATCGACGTCGATAAAGAAGATTTTTCTAAATGCCTACGTTGTTGACGTTGGTTTTTGTATCGACAGCTGGGTCGAATTATATTGGGTATTGTACCAAATGGCATACTCCACCTGGCGTTTTCGTACAATAATTATAAAGAAATCGAGGTAAAACTCCAGAAATCCTCTGGATTCGTGCTTTCTGGGGCCCTAATTGACTGCAGAGGGACCCCCTGCGCCATCTGTGATTTCCAGGTCAATTAAATTTTCCCTCCGAGACCTCGTATTCCCATCGTTTTGGCATAGAAGCGCATAAAACACTTTATTTGCCTTTATCCCGCTCAAACGCGAGTTTCTCCATTACCAGAGTATTGTAAACTGTCGTAAAATTGTCCTAACCTATTCGTTTCTCGTATCAGAGCCTTCGATAATTGCATATTGATCGAAATATGAGAGCTCGACGCCATTTTGGTTCTGGTGTGGGTTGAGTTAAAAAATTTAGTTAAAAAATCCAAATTTTGAATGCGTCAGGACAATTCTTAGATGATCAGGAGTGACGTGTCAAAGTTTCGGACAGTTTGGTCGAATACCCTTGAAAAAAAGGGTGTTATTCGAATCGACTGATTTGAAGCGAGGTTTCACTTCCCCTTAACATTACACACTACAACATTTCGGACGGTTCGATCCAATAAAAAAAGGGTGTTATTCGAATCGACTGATTTGAAGCGAGGTTTCACTTTCCCTTAACATTACACACTACAACATTTCGGACGGTTCGATCCAATACCCTTAAAAAAAAGAGTGTTATTCGAATCGACCGATTTGAAGCGAGGTTTCACATCCCCTTAACATTATCTACTTTGAGCCAACTATATCAGATCCAAATTTTCCCTTCCAACTATTTATCATCAAAGCCGCCTCACTCGCATTCTGTTTCCCCTCGCATAAATCCTGAAGAAGCACACGAGCTACCTTAAATAACATAAAAAATGTTATGAGGCCCTTCAAAGGGAAAATTTCCCATGCGAAAATAGGATTACGTTAAACGTACGTCCGCTCCGCCATACCATTCGTGCCAGACTGGCTTACGAGTCCCATGGTCCTAAACCATGAGAAGCCGCGATTCCTGGCGGGTAAGGGGCCGGTAAAAATACTGGCTCAGTACTGGAGGAAGTAGAGAACCGAGACTCGCTCAATGATTCATAAAATGCGCGTTTTAGAGCGATCTTTCCTCCCGAGTTAAATATTCGGTGTGCGATCCTCTCTGGCGACTTTCCTGGGCTTCATCGAGGGGACTTCTTTACTTAACCTCGTCCCGAACGTGCTTTTACACCCGAGCTTCTCTGAACCAGAAGGTACGCATAAAGCTTCTTTACAGTCTCTCGAAATCCGGCCTTAAGAGAACGGGAGCGACTGAATGCTATCTTCCTTCCCGTGTAGGAAAAGGGTCACTTCAGTTCTTCATTTCAGTGTCCAGTGTTTCGTAACTTCTTCGGGAAAGGATGATACCCCGTCGATAGGAACCCTTTACTTGGTTTCGCTCCCAACAACACTGCACAACGGACATGAAGTTTCTTTGCTGTCTTCGGAAATGTGTCCTTACGATGCAGTCATCGTACAGCAGGTAGACCATCCCCTTAAAGAAAATTCAATCGCAATTTTATGAAACAATCATTATGGACGAGTACAACGTAAGTCATATGAGAAGTTGTTAGGTCCAGACCTGACGGGCTGGATTGTCGTCGATCTATCCAATACAGTAGCGTTAATAAACTATTAGATTTAGATTAAGGGCGCTCATATCGCCTTAATCCATCCAATTCGCAGGCATGGATACCCTTTTGACATTACATCAAGCGGGACCATCAGCGGCCGGATGACCACACAAAATGTCGAAGGACCCATCGTGTAACCATTTGACTTCTCAGATATGTACAGGATGACTCTTCCATATCGCCTTAATCCATCCAATTCACAGGTATGGATACCCTTTTGACATTACATCAAGCGGGACCATCAGCGGCCGGATAACCACACAAAATGTCGAAGGACCCATCGTTGGTAGGACGAGTGTAACCATTTGACTTTTCAGATATGTACAGGCCGGCATTTTCATATCGCCTTAATCCATCCAATTCGCAGGCATGGATTCCCTTTTGACATTACATCAAGCGGGACCATCAGCAGCCGGATGACCACACAAAATGTCGAAGGACCCATCGTCGGTAGGACGAGTGAAACGCGTGCCCAGCAACATTCTCAGCCAGTAATCTCTTTATTTTACTAAATTGTTCATGAACAATGAAATTTCATGCGTTTCAGGACTTACTTTAGGGCCTCCATATTCCCGTGGTAAAATTTCAAACGAATCGGTACACCCAATTCGGAGAATGCTTTCACAGACCATTTGACTTCTCAGATATGTACAGGCCGACATTTTCATATCGCCTTAATCCATCCAATTCGCAGGCATGGATACCCTTTTGACATTACACCAAGCGGGACCATCGGCGGCCGGATAACCACACAAAATGTCGAAGGACCCATCGTCGGTAGGACGAGTGAAACGCGTCCCTAGCGACCAATACGCTCGAAGGTAGTCGGCGATGCCCCAAGAACATTTTCCCGAAGTGCGGAGGGCAAACATGACCCCTGTGCCCAATGCTCTTCTCCTGGAAGCCAGCGAGCTCGGTCTTCGGGGGGCTTGCCGATGGATACACTCTTAAACCCGGGGGTGTGTAGACCGTGTAATTTCCGGCCGCCACTCGGCCCGCTCTTATTTCCCGTCACGTTCACCCCCTGCCCTGTTCTCGTCGCCTGCCATCCCCTTAGCTCTCGGTCGTCCTTAGATGTAATGGACCCGAGAAACGGATAATTGCCTCTTTTCGATCTGCCCTCTTCCTATTCCTGTCCTTTCCCCGCTTTGTTCTTCCCTCTTTATTTTCTTACACCGACTTGGATGCTCCTCTTCGGCCGTTCCTCGAAAACACCGGGGTCTTATTGAAGAGAGGACCTGGCTCAGATTATTTGTAAACATCGCATTGCGGCATGTTGTAACCCAAGAAGATGGACTAACTGCTTGGGATGGTACATACCAGGTCCTCTGTTTTAAGGGCACTCACCATTCCAGCGATTTTGCACCACCTCACGAGGACGTGTTTCTCAACGAGTGCTCATATTGAAGATACAATATGGACTTATGTGCCCGTGTCTTCAGAGCAAAGATATAGTTGCGGCTAAACGTCACAGATGGCGACGTTAGTCCTTAACAGTCGTTGGAATAATGAATTCCCGGGATTTCGACGGTTTAACATCGATCTCTTCATCTTTACTTTACTGTAATAACATATACAGCGATTCAGTTCGTAATGTTCTCATGTGTAATCGTTCAAAATGACGTTCCCACCAAAAAAGGTACTGATGAATTTTAATTTGTCAACCTGGATTAAATTTTTCAGTGTGTTTCATATCATCTCAAAGATTTTGTACTACCAATGTATGGTGGAAAGGCGTTCATGAGTATTAACACGTGTCTTCAGAGCAAACATTTAGTCGCGGCTAAACGTCACAGATGGCGATGTTAGTCCTTAACAGTCGTTGGAATAATGAATTCCCGGGATTTCGACGGTTTAACATCGATCTCTTCATCTTTACTTTACTGTAATAACTTATAAAGCGATTCAGTTCGTAATGTTCTCATGTGTAATCGTTCAAAATGACGTTCCCACCAAAAAAGGTACTGATGAATTTTAATTTGTCAACCTGGATTAAATTTCTCAGTGTGTTTCATATCATCTCAAAGATTTTGTACTACCAATGTATGGTGGAAAGGCGTTCATGAGTATTAACACGTGTCTTCAGAGCAAAGATATAGTTGCGGCTAAACGTCACAGATGGCGACGTTAGTCCTTAACAGTCGTTGGAATAATGAATTCCCGGGATTTCGACGGTCATCATCGATCTCTTCGTCCTTACTTTACTGTAATAACATATGAACCGATTAAGTTCGTGTAATTCTGCAGGAGTACAGCAGAAAGCTGATGGCTGACGGTCTTCTCGAAGCTGACATACGTCAATGTAATCGGGCCACCTGCGAAGGGACTGCGAACACTCTGCCACACACCAAACTACGGTGGATTCGGTCCTCTTCAGCTCCGCTACTGCGAGAACTCCCGAACCGAAACTCCATTATCCTTAATTATAATCGCGTTTAATCGCAAACTCATCCTCATCCCCGAGTCTCCTCACCCCTCGACACTCCCGGTTTCTATTCTCGATGTGCCTGAAACAAATGCTAAAGTATGAGACCTTGATTATCCGTCTCAAACCTACCCAGACAGGATTCATGATCATCATATGATGATGAAAATCGATTTACAAACAATTTACTGCATGAAATGTCTGCAATACATGTGCGCATATTACACAACAAATTTGAAGACAAAATTGCGCTCATGTCAGTTTCGAAAACGTAACATTTACCCAACAGTTTTAGAGCAGTGTTCACTGAGTAATTTGTCGTGTTTCTTTTAGGACAAACGCATCTGCATATGCTTCCGCTCATGACAGTTTGGAAAACGTAACATTTACCCAACAGTTTTAGAGCAGTTGTTCACTGGGTAATTTGTCGTGTTTCTTTTAGGACAAACGCATCTGCATATGCCTTCGCTCATGTCAGTTTGTAAAACGTAACATTTACCCAACAGTTTTAGAGCAGTTGTTCACTGAGTAATTTGTTGTGTTTCTTTTAGGACAAACGCATCTGCATATGCCTCCGCTCATGTCAGTTTCGAAAACGTAACATTTACCCAACAATTATAGAGCAGTGTTCACTGAGTAATTTGTCGTGTTTCTTTTAGGACAAACGCATCTGCATACGCCTCCGCTTCCAATCAACGTCCTTAGGGAAACGGTCTACATTCTGCGACGATTGATGGGTATATCCATTTCAGATCCTTCCTCTTGGACGGGTTCCGATTGGTATGAACGTTTTATCGAGTTCCGAAGTGCCTCTCCGGGGAAAGATCCTATCTAGTAGTTAACTATGCGTCCGGCGAGACCGGGTCCCTCCACTAAGTGGTTGTGGTCTACCAAGAGCAGGCTCGTCTTCAGCCACGGCTTGGGGCTCCAACAGGAAGGTGAAACTCGCTGAGAGCTACCAGACACGCGATCTTCTTCCTGTAGATCCTAGGGTGTGCCTTTAAGGACCCCAGGCATGCGAAGCTGGATAAAAGACCCTGCCCTACCTTCAATTGATACTTGAAGTACTGATGAAGTGCCTCGGATCAAAAAACCCTGGTCGTTTCGATGGAATCTAATTACTTAGACTTCGTTAATTCGATTAAGGTGAAACACGTCGAGGAACTTGATCGACAACTAGTTAGTTCTATGTTACGTACCTGTTGGGTTATTGCATTGTAACAAACGTTATGTCATTTGTTAGTTGTAAGTTACGTAACTGTTAGGTTAGGTGCTCAGTGGGTATGGCGGTCCTCCACCCTTGGCGGAGAGGTTATGATGCCGCAGATCGAGCGCAGGTATGCTTCTACCTTTAGGTACTTGAATTCATTTGTTAACTGATCTAAATCTAATTCTAAACTAACGCTACGGTATTGGATCGATCGAGGACGATCCGGTACAATTAGGTGTAGTTTTGTAGTCCTCTTTATTTTCTTTCCTCCTCGGCAGTCGAACAGGACCCAAGAACCGCCAAGAATTTCGGGCGATATTCATCATTCCGGTGCAGTTCCTCCGTTCAGTGTGCGCTGATTGGGACTATCGGTTCACGTACAATTAGGCAAATTCTGCGGTAGCCTCGCAGCGCCCCCAACGATCCCACCGTGAAGTAGTTTGGAGTAACTATGCACGTCAGATTGTTGGATCTGCTCATTCAAACCGGAGTGCTCAGTGAGGCTGAAATTCGTTCGCCATTGTATTTCTAATCGAGAAGACACACGGGAAGTTTACCGGGTCGAAAACCTTGTGTCTTTTCCCAGACAACGAACTAGGCCAAGAGGAAGCTTGCGAAATGTATCGAGGGGAATCTTACGTCTGGTACTTTGGTTACATTTACTATAGGGACATGGTTAAAATACTGTGTCAATTAAATCCAGATAAATGTTGAAAAGAACCTCATGAAATGGGAAATGTAACCTTGCGAATAGGTACTGTATCATGGCATGTACAATTCATGAAAATGTGTGTTTGAATATGCAACCCAGAACAAAAAAGGGCCACCCAAACCGTAGGAGAGGATCTAAAAAAGCAGCAGAGTACACAATGAAGGTAGCAACGCGACTGCAATTGCAATTCGCCCTCTGCATGCCGTTGCATTAACTAATCGGTTTAAAAACCTGGCTAGCCGGTATTGTAAGATCTGCATAATCGGGGAATGGTAAAGAGCCCTTGTAACAATCGCGGACTGAGTAGTGCTCGACCTGGCGGTAAATTTCTCGGGGCATTCAACATCACCCCCGAAAGAGGTATCTCCACATTGAGGGAATTTTTAGGTCAGATCCAGGTGATGGAAGCTGGGAGTGAAATCGCTCGCACGCATTTGAGAGTTAAATGGGCCGAGGGTAAAATAAACACCGGAGGAGAAAGCCTCGCTTTTCTTCGAGCGCGCCTATTTCGAACCCTCGCCCAGACCCGGGCCAAGAAAAGGGAAGCGCGGCAAAGAAAAAGAGGCTTTCCGCTTCTTGAGAATTTCCTGGTGCTTCTCAAGTTGCTGCGGCGTTTCCGGGGCAAGAGGGAACGTATTTCGTTGGATTGCCAACAGTAAACAAGAAATAAGCATCCCTAACACTTTGAAAAACGGCCATGGGCAACGTGACCTGGATAGGGATCCACTCATCTCGAAAAGTGGATTAGGTGTGTGGTGTGTACGAATTCGGCGGATCTCTAAACGTTTTATCAATCCATTAGACGGAAATGTGCCTTCTTTTCTGATAAAGTAACTAATTTCCCATAAATAAAGGGATAAATCTGTTCATACATTATTTTTAAGCGCGACTAGGTAGATGTGTTGTTATGTCCATCAGCACCTTATGTCGAAAAATGGATTGGGTGTGTGGTGTACACGAATTCGGCGGATCTTTAAACGTTTTATCAATCCATTCGACGGAAATGTGCGTTCCCTTTTGATAAAGTACCTAATTTCCCATAAATAAAGGGATAAATCTGTTCATACATTATTTTTAAGCGCGACTAGGTAGATGTGTTGTTATGTCCATCAGCACCTTATATCCACTCATGTCGAAAAATGGATTGGGTGTGTGGTGTATGCGAATTCGGCGGATCTTTAAACGTTTTATCAATCCATTCGACGGAAATGTGCCTTCTCTTGTGATAAAATAACTGATTTCC
The DNA here is from genome assembly GCF_000612105.2 of Orussus abietinus. Taxonomy (NCBI): domain Eukaryota; kingdom Metazoa; phylum Arthropoda; class Insecta; order Hymenoptera; family Orussidae; genus Orussus; species Orussus abietinus. The sequence continues at coordinate 132,146 of NW_019394390.1, read as the reverse complement.
CATAAATAAGCTCATTTATTATTCTTAAGCGCGACTAGGTAGATGTGTTGTTATGTCCATCAGCACCTTATATCCACTCATCTCGAAAAGTGGATTAGGTGTGTGGTGTGTACGAATTCGGCGGATCTTTAAACGTTTTATCAATCCATTCGACGGAAATGTGCGTTCTCTTCTGATAAAATAACTAATTTTCCATAAATAAAGGGATAAATGGTTTCTGTTCATACTTTTTTAGCCCGATTAGGTAGATGTGTTGTTATGTACATCAGCACCTCATACCCAATCACGTTGAAAAGTGGATTAAGTGTGTGGTGTGTACGAATTTGGCGGATCGCGAATTTGACCGAATAAAAGAATTAATAATTACATCTAACCAAATAAAAAAAAATTAGAAGCTCTATTTAAAAATAACCTATTATTTGGCGAGGAGTAATTCTTCTTTTTAATGAGACACCTGGCTCTCGAATAAATGAAATCCAACCAAGTAAAATTAAAATTAGAAGCTCCATATGAAAACATTTTATTTGGCGAGCACTAATTATTCTTTTTAATGAGATACCTGGCTCTCGAAAGAATGAAGTCCAACCAAGTAAAACTAAAATTAGAAGCTCTATTTGAAAACATTTTATTTGGCGAGGATTAATTCTTCTTTTTAATGAGATATTTGGCCCTCGAGGGGCGCACAAACGGGCGAGGGCGAAGATAAAGTTGGCCCGAGGCAATCTCAAAATCGGATCACGTCGGTGTCAGTAAAGCAGAGTTGCTCTTGAGGAACGTTCGTTGTAGCGACGGCCGCGAGGGGCGCTCGCGATCGCCCCGAGGATTAAGCCCCAACCCCCACATATCGCGGCTTACGCTCCGGTAAACGCTTCCGCGAAACTTTCCGAAATAGAAAACTTATACTGCCTTCCATATGCGGTTAAGCACCCCACCGATCCGCAGAAAACGCTCGGACGAGACCTGGCCTGATCTCAAGATTATATATCCAGCGCTCTTATACTCTATCGACCAACTTTTTACGAGGGAGATTAGTTCCAAGAGGGGACGCCAGAGGGCGGGAAGAAGAGAGGAAACGATAGTACGGGGCAGAAGGTATGAAACTGTCTTAAGGGACCTCAGGAGTGAACCCTGTTATATAACTGTTGGGTAAATGTTACGTTTTCGGAACTAACATGTTATGTAGCATAAAAGTAACATGGAAGATACATGTTAGTTATTAGTTCCCACTCGGTAAGGTAACATGTAATGAATGTATACTGTATCGACCAACTTTTTACGAGGGAGATTAGATTAACCCAGTCAACCCTGTTATATAACTGTTGGGTAAATGTTACGTTTTCGAAACTAACATGTTATGTAGCATAAAAGTAAACATGGAAGTATACTCTATCGATCAACTTATTACGAGGAAGATTAGATTAACCCAGTGAACCCTGTTATATAACTGTTGGGTAAATGTTACGTTTTCGGAACTAACATGTTATGTAGTATAAAAGTAACATGGAAGTTAGATGTTAGCTCTATGTTACGTAACTGTTAGGTTATTACATTGTAAGAAACGTTATGTTATTTGTTAGTTTTAAGTTACGTAACTGTTATGTTTGGTGTCCAGTGGGAAGGTGAAGTAAAACCTCCCTTAACCTGTTAACCGAGGAATTAACTTTTATGCAACTCATTTTACAATGTGGACTTTATAGTAATATTATCATACCTTCTATGACGAAGAAAGTCTCTCTGCCCATTTTAAGTGTCTTTTTGGTATAACGAAAAATGTCGTGAAATTTCTGACGAAAGTAACGTCACCATGCGGATGGTACCGCAAAGTATCTCCTGAAACTTTCCTATGTCGTCGGTAATGGCGAGAACGTTCTTCTCGTATTATATGTCGGTAATTTTCGTTATCGATTCAAGGTATAGCTTTCTTTCTAAGTAAGCAAACAATCTCCTGAAACTTTCCGGTGTCGTCGGTGACAACGAGACCGTTCATCTCTTATCATATGTTGGTAATTTCGTTATCGGATCTAGGTAAAGCTTTTTTTCTGAGTAACGAGTGTACCTGAGACAAATCCATTAACTTATGTCATTGTATTGAACGTCAAGTGTGAAATGGAAAAAAAGGGATAAGCAGTGGAATTATTTGGACACGCATTTTAATATTTCACTCTTTCGCAGTTACACATCTCGTTTAGACTGATGATAGTAACGCCACCACGCGGATGTTTCCGAAAACTATCTCCTGAGACTTTCCTATGTCGTCGGTAATGGCGAGAACGTTTATCTCTTATTATATGTCGGTAAATTTCGTTATCGAATCTAGGTAAAGCTTTCTTTCTGAGTACCGAGTGTACCTGAGAAATACCCATTACCTTATGTCTCATTGCATTGAACGTGAAGTGTGCAGTGCAAAAAAAAGGGATAAGCAGTCTTATACGAATCGACTAATTTGAGAAGGGTTTCACTTCACCTTAAGGTGATATGAAAGGCGCTGATAAATTTAATCAACGAATAAAACCGAAATCAGAATATTCTGATAATATTCAAAGTCGTGTATGTTAATTTAAATTAATTGCTTTCCCTAATATGCTATTAAAATATCGTAAGTCATTGCCAGATTTTAATTAAACATGACCGCACGTGTGACGTAAATCTTGCAACATTTTACAGGTCGACGCAAATGTCGCAAGTAATTTGACTAAATATTTCAGCTTGATGTATTAGTAATTACACACTTTCCTTCTATCAATATTATAATAATTTGTAGTTTCTTTCCACGCCAGTTTCAATTTTCTTTCGATACCAGTTTTAACATTAACACTTTAAGTTTGTAATATATTGTAATATATTAATCGTATATATTAATTTAAATTAAATGCTTTCCCTAACACGTATTTTAAAATATCGTAAGTCATTGCCAGATTTTAATTAAATATGACCGCGCGTGTGACGCAAATCTTGCAACATTGTACAGGTTGACGCAAATGTCGCAAGTAATGTAACTGCATGTAATGCCGCATTAGAGCCGCATGTCTCGGAGATATCGAAATAACGAAATATTTATTTGGTAGTCTGTGGTTCCTGATTTATTGAGGCGACAATCGGCTTTTCTTGTTGGTGCGGTATCGGTTTCTTTGGAGAGAAACCGATATTGTCCCGTAAAAAAGTCCGGATACCAACGCCACAATGGGACGGTTTGCCACGGTTGATATCCACTTTCCCGAATTTCGATTTCATCGAATTGCTCCGATGTGAACTACTCGTGGTAATGCTCAATTTGATTCATTACAAAAAGTTTCAAGTCTGAATTTAAATTTCATCGAATTGCCCCTACGTGCACTACTCGTGGTAATGCACAATTCGATTAATTAAAAAAAGTTTCAATTCTGAATTTCAATGTCATCGAATTGCCCCTACGTGCACTACTTGTGGTAATGCACAATTTGATTCATTACAAAAAGTTTCAACTCTGAATTTCAATTTCATCGAATTTTCACTACGTGCACTACTCGTGGTAATGCACAATTCGATTAATTACAAAAAGTTTCTATTCTGAATTTCATTTTCATCGAATTTTACCTGCGTGCACTACTCGTGGTAATGCACAATTCGATTAATTACTAAAAGTTTCAATTCTGAATTTCATTTTCATCGAATTTCCCCTACGTGCACTACTCGTGGTAATGCACAATTCGATTAATTACAAAAAGTTTCTATTCTGAATTTCAATTTCGTCGAATTTTCACTACGTGCACAACTCGTGGTAATGCACAATTCAATTACTTACTAAAAGTTTAAATTTTAAGGTGAAGTGAAACACGTGGAAGAACTTGATCGACGTCTATAAAGAAGATTTCCACTTTCCAGAATTTCAATTTCATCGAATTGCCATTACGTGCACTATTCGTGGTAATGCTCAATTCAATTAATTACAAAAAGTTTCAATTTTAAGGTGAAGTGAAACACGTGTAAGAACTTGATCGACGTCTATAAAGAAGATTTCCACTTTCCAGAATTTCAATTTCATCGAATTGCCATTACGTGCACTATTCGTGGTAATGCTCAATTCGATTAATTACAAAAAGTTTCAATTTTAAGGCGAAGTGAAACACGTCGAGGAACTTGATCGATGTCTATAAAGAAGATTTCCACTTTCCGGAATTTCAATTTCATCGAATTGCCCCTACGTGCACTACTCATTGTAATGCACAATTCGATTAATTACAAACAGTTTCAATTCTGAATTTCAATTTCATCGAATTTTCACTACGTGCACTACTCATGGTAATGCACCACTCAATTAATTTCAAAAAGTTTCAATTTTAAGGTGAAGTGAAACACGTCGAAGAACTTGATCGACGTCGATAAAGAAGATTTTTCTAAACATCTACGTTGTCAACGTTGGTTTTTATACTGACAGCCCTGTCAAATTATATTGGGTATTGTACCAAATGGCATACTCCATCTGTCGTTTTCGTACAATAATTATAATTATAAATCGAAGTAAAACTCTAGAAATCCTCTGGATTCATGCTTTCTGATGCCCTAATTGATCTTGGCCCTTAGGACCTACTGCGTCATCAAAAATATATATCTGGTAGAATAAATATTAGTGCTACTAGGGTTATATTTATTATCTCCATGTTATACAGCTGTTATGAAACAGTGGGAGGTTATTCTCGGTTTTCGAACCGTAGATCGTTTTAGCTACACTCTCGGGGATCTTTCGAGATCGTCGTCCTCTCGATACAGTTACATCAAAAGGTTGCGTCGTAGATATCGGCTTTTTGTAGATCCGTGGAAAGCGGAGTCGCTCGTGCGGGTCGACGTTGTCGTCCGCAACAATCGGCATGTCGATCGGTTTTGCAGCAAATCCATGCTGGATAACTCCACGGATCTCCGAAAGGTGGCGTCGGAGTTTCCTGGTCTCGGCCGGTGCCGCCTTTACGTAAATCCGGGCAAAAGATCAGCCCGAGGTATTATTTTGAAAGAGAGACGTTAACAAAATATCAATAACAAAATATGGTATTAAAAAAATTAAAAAAAAATATGTTCTTGTGGATGAAACTGCCAAATCGCCCCTTGACATGCCTTACTTTGGATGGTGGTTTCACCCCCTTAAAGTGCTTAATGGCAGATAAAAAAAATACCTGTCGCTTGGTTTTTAGTATACTATAAAATATTATAAAGGAAATCAAATCGGAGAGATCGACCTGGGATACTTTCCTAGTGAGAGGTGTCTTACACGTTAAATAAATTAATTGCTTATGGGTACCTCTGATATGACATTTGGAATTAAAAAATTAAAAAAAATATATGTTCTTGTGGATGAAACTGCCAAATCGCCCCTTGACATGCCTTACCTTGGATGGTGGTTTCACCCCCTTAAAGTGTTTAATGGCAGATAAAAAAAATACCTGTCGCTTGGTTTTTAGTATACTATAACATATTATAAAGGACATCAAATCGGAGAGATCGACCTGGGATACTTTCCTAGTGAGAGGTGTCTTAGACATTAAATAAATTAATTGCTTATGGGTACCCCTGATATAAGACACTTGGTATTAAACAATTTTTGCAATATATTCAAAACGTTTATTTTGAGCTATCAATCTGAAAGGTATATTAGACATTTAAAAAATGAATTGCTTATGGGTACCCCTAATATAAGACATTTGGTATAAAACAATTTTTTCGATATTTTCACAACGTTTATTTTGAGCTATCACTCTGACAGGAGTATTAGACATTAAAAAAATGAATTGCTTATGGATATCCCTGATATGACATTTGGTATTAAAAAACACGACAAATTTTTGCAATATTTTCAAAACGTTTATTTTGAGCTATCATTCTGATAAGGAAGGTATCCCAGGTCGATCTCTCCGATTTGATTTCTTTTATAATATGTTATAGTAGCCTATATTAATTACAGTACACTATATTATGTTACAGTAGGCTAAAAACTAAGCGAACGGAATTTTTTTTCATCTGCCATTAAGTACTTTAAGGGGGTGAAACCACCATCCCAAGTAAAGCCTGTGAGGGGTGGCTCACCCCTTAATTTTCTTTTTCTTTAATTGAGAAAATGAAAAATGAAATTTCACGAGTAGTGCGTTATTCCTTAGGGCCTGCACAATCACGTGTTAAAGTTTCTGGCAATTCGGTGCACCCAGTTTGGGGAAAAGTATCAGTAGGTGTTTAGAAGAATCTTTTTTACCGACGTCGATGAAATTTCTCGCCGTGTTTCACATCACCTTAATAACACTTAGCGTCACCATCCTGCACGTGCATAACGAACAATAAAAAAACCTGCATTGAATTGAACCCCACGCCTGGGACTACGTAATCTCTAAGAGCTTCGAGCAGCCCCTTCATTCCGACAACCAAGATGGTGGCTCCCTCTACTTTAGTTCCACTCCCCACCAGGAGTAAGGATCCTTCCCGATAATTCCTCAGTCCGAAACCGCAACTACCAAGTAATCTTCATTGTCTTTAGAAAGAATTCCCAGCGGCAATTAAGGTGAAGTGAAACACGTCGAGGAACTTGATCGACGTCCATAAAGAAGATTTTTCTAAATGCCTACGTTGTCGACGTTGGTTTTTATATTGATACTTGTGTCGAATTATATTGGGTATTGTACCAAATGGCATACTCCACCTGGCGTTTTCGTACAATAATTATAAAGAAATCGAGGTAAAACTCCAGAAATCCTCTGGATTCGTGCTTTCTGGGGCCCTAATTGACTGCAGAGGGACCCCCTGCGCCATCTGTGATTTCCAGGTCAATTAAATTTTCCCTCCGAGACCTCGTATTCCCATCGTTTTGGCATAGAAGCGCATAAAACACTTTATTTGCCTTTATCCCGCTCAAACGCGAGTTTCTCCATTACCAGAGTATTGTAAACTGTCGTAAAATTGTCCTAACCTATTCGTTTCTCGTATCAGAGCCTTCGATAATTGCATATTGATCGAAATATGAGAGCTCGACGCCATTTTGGTTCTGGTGTAGGCTGAGTTAAACAAATTTTGTTTAAAAATCCAAATTCTGAACGTGTCAGGACAATTCTTAGATGATCAGGAGTGACGTGTCAAAGTTTCGGACAGTTTGGTCTAATACCCTTAAAAAAAGTGTTGTGTTTAAATCGACCGATTTGAAGGGGGTTTCACTTCACCTTAAGAAAGCAACTCTCCTTAGAACTGGACCCAGTGAGTGAGGTGTAATTAATCGTCAAAAGGAGTAGCAGGCGAGCGAACGCAGCGCCGCTTGCGAAACGCGGCCGAACTAGGCAATCGCGATCCTGGTGGGAGCTCATAAGAGGCTTTAAAAGCCGATGAACGGGGAATAACGACATTGCCACGGGGAATAGAGGAAGAAAAGTCAGAGGTTTCGCGCACGACGACACCATGCGACTACTCCTGGGAATCCTAGTCCTGGTGGGTCTTGCCCTGGCCAGGCCCGCCACTTACGACGAGTACTTGGTTCTCGCGGACGACGTCGCCACTGTGGGGTCGCTGCGACGCGAGGTGAGGGAGCCAGCGCCATCTGGTGGCGTCGCCACTGAAGTTAGGGACCTCCTCGAGGCCGGCGCTGCGCCGAAGAAGAAGATGAAGAACGCTTCCGGTGGGTATCGAGATCATCGCCCTTGGAGGCGGTTTTTTTTACCATTAAGTACGTTTAAACATCCTCTAACAAGGAGGGTATCCCAGGTCGATCTCTCCGATTTCATTTCTTTTATAATATGTTATAGTAGACTGAAAAATAAGCGACAGGTATTTTTTTTTATCTGCCATTAAACACTTTAAGGGGGTGAAACCACCATACAAAGTCAGGCATGTCAAGAGGCGATTTGGCAGCTTCACCAAGAAGAACAAATTTTTTAACCAGATTTTTCTAAATACCTACGTTGCCAACGTTCATTTTTATATTAACAACTGTGTTAGCAAGTCTGTTGGGTATTGTACGAAATGGCATACTCCACTTATCGTTTCCGTACAATAATTATAAAGAAATTGAAGTAAAACTTCAGAAATCCTCTGGATTCCTGGTTTCTGAGGCCCTAGTTGACTGCAGAGGGACACTATGCGCCATCTGTGATTTCCATGTCAACTAAATATTCACTCGGACACCTCGTACTACCATTGTTTTAGCATAGAAGCGTATAAGACACTTTTTTGGCCTTTATCTCACTCAAATTCGAGTTTGTCGATTACCAGAGTGTTGTAAATTGTCGTAAAATTGTCCTGACCCTTTCATTTCTCATATCGGAGCCTTCGACAATTGTATATTGATCGAAATATAACAGACAGTTTGGTCCAATACCCTTAAAAAGAAGTGTTTTTTTTCGAATCGACTAGTTTGAGGGGGGTTTCACTCCACCTTAAGGGGATGTGAAAGTGGCATCCGAAAGCTCAATCGTTCATGAAACTTTTCTACGAACTGGGTGTCTCAAATCGTTTCATACTTTGAAACGTGAATATGGAGACCCTAAGGTAGGTCCTAAAACTCGCGAAATTTAATTTTTTATAAACTATTTTTAAAATACCTATAAACAAATTTGAAAAGAATTGAAATTTCATGAGTTTTAGGACCTTCCTTATATTCTCCATATTTATATTGTACAATTTAACTGATTCGATATACCCAGTTTGGAGAAAAGTATGAGACCTGTCCGCCGCCACTTTCACATCACCTTAAGGATGTTCATTTTTCTGTTTCAGGAAAGGTGAAGGAGGGTGGTTACTACAAAACTTATGGAAACGACGCTGATGGCGAAAAGGGATTCATAAAAAGAACATACAGCAAGGGCGACCATGGATACAAAACTCTGGACACTTTCCACAAACAAGACGGTGATAAGTACTTGTTCGCAAAGGAAACTGCCTATGGTAAAGGACGTGATAGTCATCATGGGGACAAACATGCCAAAAGTGGGTCCTACAAGGATGGGGACGATGGAAAGGACCACGAAGGAGCAGGTAATACAGACTTTATAAACATCATTATCAATAAACATTTACTAAATGATAAGCAATAATCAGCGGAAGTGTCTGGAAATCACCGAACACTGTCACAATTTTAAGGCCGAACATCACTTGTTGTGGAATCGCATTGTTGTTTGTCATATGACATCAAAGACAATCGGCTTTTATATCACTTGTTGTCGAATCGCATTGTTGTTTATCATATGACATCAAAGATAATCGCCTCTCACATCATTTGTTATCGAATTGCATTGTTGTTTATCATATGACATCAAAGACAATCGGCTGTCACATCACTTGTTGAATCGCATTGTTGTTTGTCATATGACATCAAAGACAATCAACTTTCATATCACTTGTTATCAAATCGCATTGTTGTTTATCATAAGACATCAAAGACAATCGGCTCTCAAAGAAAGCTCTCACATCACTTGTTATCGAATCGCATTGTTGTTTGTAAATCGATTTTTCTCATTATATGACGATCATGAATTTCTATCTGGGTCTTCACCAACAAGAAATAAGATCTGATGTATGACCAGTATGCGGTAAATATTGCTGAAATAATTAATGGCAAATTTACCGCAAACATTTGTTCAAATCGTACATTATGCACACATATCCTGCAAACATTTTATGCAGCGAATTGTTTGTAAATCGATTTTCCTCATTACATGACGATCATGAATTTCTATCTGGGTCTTCACCAACAAGAAATAAGATCTGATGTATGACCAGTATGCGGTAAATATTGCTGAAATAATTAATGGCAAATTTACCGCAAACATTTATTCAAATTGTGCATTATGCATACATATGTTGCAAACATTTTATGCAGCGAATTGTTTCTAAATCGATTCTCCTCATTACATGACGATCATGAATTTCTATCTGGGTCTCCACCAACAAAGGATAAGACCGGTCAGCTGAAAGTTCCAAGCTGTTCCACATCGAAAGTCCCTTGTTCTTGTCCAAAGGGGCACTCGCGGGTAAGATTCGGTCCAGTTCCCCAGGAAAGTAAACGCTTGGCATTCTCGACAGGGACGGGCACCGATTCCCACTACGTCAGCAGCGAGGGCGGCTCTGCTGGCTATGCGGAGGACGATTCCGGACATTACGACGGCGGGGGCGAGTCAGGACGCTATACGGAGGGTGGTGACGGACATTACACCTCCGAGGGCGGCGGAACCGGAAATTACGGCCACGACGAGGGGTACAGCGAGCATTATTCCTCGGGGACGGAAGGAGGTGAAGGGAACTCCTACGGCACCCACGAGTCCTACACCGGAGGCGAAGGAGGCGCCCAACACGGGGGAGGCCACTACTGATTTTTGCGCAAGATCAAATAATTAAAGCTCCTTTGTCGCCTCAACGCGAAGGGTAAACCCTTCTATGGGTCACTAGTCCTGGTGGTCACTGATGAAAAAGCACCCTGGTCATGCAAGTTGGAAAATCCTAGGGACCACATACGGCTCAACTGGCTTTCTTTGTACCCAGCAGTTTTCCGATATCATAATCCGGTCCCTTCTGAAAGGACAACCAGAATCGAAGTGATTCCAGCTGCTCCAGCAATTCTAACAATCCCAACGACCCCAGTGACTCCAGGAAGTCTTCCAGGTGATCCATAGGAGGATAAAATTCCTGATGGTCACCAATGGAAAAGCACTCCCGTCCCTCAAAATAGAAAATCCTAGGGACCACAAACGGCTCAACTGTCCTTGTTTGTAATCAGCAGTTTTCCGGTATCATAATCCGATCCCTTCTGAAAGGACAACCAGAATCGAACTGATTCCAGCTGCTCCAGCAATTCTAACAATCCCAACAACCCCAGTGACTCCAGGAAGTCTTCCAGGTGACCCATAGGAGGATAAAATTCCTGATGGTCACCAATGGAAAAGCACTCCCGTCCCTCAAACTAGAAAACGACTCAACTGGTGATCTTTGTAACCAGCGACGTCTTCTAATATCAAAATTCAATCCCTTCTGATAGGACAACAAGAATCGAAGTGATTCCAGCAATTCTAACAATCCCAACGACCCCAGTGACTCCAGGAAGTCTTCCAGGTGACCCGTAGGAGAATAAAATTCCTGGTGGTCACCGATGAAAAAGCACCCTGGTCACGCAAACGCCGCACCCGGTTATTCGCCATGTCCTGGCGGCGCCGCGTCGACGGTCTTCTGTATTCCAATTATTTATAACGAGCAAAGTTTCCCCCTCAGTGCATTCACTACTCGGTTTTGTTAATTGCGCGCGATTGCGTGGCCCGATTAAGCGGCCGCTTTTCATCGTTTAATGTTAAGCTTTGTTTCCTGTCTCCTCTTGGGGAATAAACGAAATGTTAAATGACTTCAATCGCCGGACTCGCCCAGCCGAGAAAGAGCAAACGCGGCTCTGTGCGCACTTGAATTTAATTGTGTCAATTATGGGAATTGAGCATCCAAATCAGAGAATCGTCCAATTTTTTTCAAGACTTTTCATTCACTCCTAAACCACGCAACTTAATTACCGATGGTATTCTGCGGCCTCTTATAGTGGTTACACTTGAATACAATTGTTGTAAATACCCCACTTAACCCTTTCTTCCCTAACGCCATATACTATATATACACGCGTGCGGCGAAGAGATACATTCCAATGCGTTACGCTTTTTCGTTACATCTAATCTTTACCAGCATTTTCCTCCTCAAATGAAGCCTGGACGCTGCATAAGAAGTTTTACTATATAAAGTTTATTTACACGTTTTTCCAATTCGACTCGTCAAAACACCATATACTATATATACACGCGTGCGGCGAAGAGATACATTCTAATGCGTTACGCATTTTCGTTACATCTAATCTTCTCCAGCATTTTCCTCCTCAAATGAAGCCTGGGCGCTGCACATGTAGTTTTACTATATAAAGTTTATTTACACGTTTTTTCAGTTCGACCCCGCAAAACACTATCTACTATAATATATACACGCGTACATGGAGGGGATACATTCCAATGCGTTACGCTTTTTCGTTACATCTAATCTTCTCCAACATTTTCCTCCTCAAATGAAGCCTGGACGCTGCATAAGAAATTTTACTATATAAAGTTTATTTACACGTTTTTCCAGTTCGACCCCGCAAAACACTATATACTATAATATATACACGCGTACAGCGAAGAGATACATTCCAACGCGTTACGCTTTTTCGTTACATCTCATCTTTTCCAGTTCGACTCGTCGAAACACCATAAACTATAATATATACACGCGTGCAGCGAAGAGATACATTCCAATGTGTTACACTTTTTCGTTACATCTCATCTTTTCCCCCATTTTCCTCTTCAAATGAAAGCTCGTGCGCCGCATAAGAAGTTTTACCTCAGAATGGAAAATCACCTAATCGAAGCAATTGAACGGAAGTAGAAATTAAAGTAAATTGTGCGTCGAAGAGAAGAATCAATTGCAGGGGGAACTGCAAATGGCGATTTTTTGTTTCTACCGTTTCAGCCTTATTTCCCAGCAACTTGTGCACCAATGTTCAGGCTGATCACGTTTCCGAAGGTCGCATTCTCGGTGTCGTTGAGTTTCGTGACAGGAATCGGAGTCCAGCATGACAAGGAAACTGCCGGAAAATGCTGGGAAAGCTCCCGACTAAAATTAGGGAACAATTTCATTAGTAAACTGGCGGTGGGTTTCGATCTTTCCGTTGGCTGAATTTATATTAGGCGCTGTACAGGAGGACGACCAGATATTTTTAAACAATTCCATAGGACGTATATGAATTTAAAAGCGCTACAGGGGTTAAGCAATAAAAGAAAATGTAATTATGTTATTTGTCATATTATTATCGCCGTTAAAAGGTATTTCCTTGTATGGACTTAAACTGTTCATGAAAATTGCGGCGCATTGATCAGGTTGTTTGATATTTTTAATCGCCTTGTATCGTTGTTTGTTAATGGAAATGTTAATGTTATATTTTGTTTTGAGATAAATTAGACATTCCGGAATTAACATATTCTAGATTGAAGGAATTAAAGTGAAAGATACATTTGAAAGTTACGTGATATTTAGTGTTTCTCTTATTTATTATTAATACCAATTAATAAAAGTGTACCAATTAAATTTTCAATACATGAAAATGTAGTATTTCCTTAATAGAGAAAGTGGAATTGAACGTAAGTTCTATTCCTATAATATTCCTAGTACTATTCGTACAAAAAGTGCAATCGTTGCAATGCAAGTACTTGCCAATTTATTATTAATACTAATTAATAAAAGCATACCAATTAAATTTTGAATACATGAAAATGTAGTATTCCCTTAATAGAAAAAGTAGAATTGAACGTCAGTTCAATTTCTATAAAATTCCTAGCACCATTCCTACAAAAAGTGCAATGGATACACATTCACCATTCGGTCCATTATAGCGTGCACGTTTCCATGAATTTCGCCCTTACGTCGATAATAGGTACAGAGATAATATGTCTGCTCCATTCGGTATATATGTAGGTGCACGAGATCGGCTGTATAATTTTGATTCAATGTCATCAATGGACAATCTATCGATTGTCGATCACTATGCAAATCTAACTCCCGGTAATAGAAATCCCGAGGCTGATGCCGGATCTCTGATTTGATAATACTAATCTTGGAAATGGGTCCTTAATAGTTCCATTTTCCGGTCTTGTATAAATCATGATGAAGAATTGATCTAGTAATTAAAGGAATATTAATACAAAGCTGTATGAACACGTTCCGAAATATGATAAACTGCTTACCATAAATTTAAGGAACGACAATGTCCGTGGTTGATAATAAATAAAATTCACTAATTTATTGTATTATATACACATGACAATGTATTAATTTAGTAGAGAGTAACCTTTAATTTTTGTTCTGGAACATATAAACTATAATTTCTTCGCCTATGAGTTAGAAAAAGAATTATTCAACTTCGATTTGTCCGAGTTTAATTGTACTAAGGGTGCCATCATTGCACAAATTTTCTCATGATTTTTTATTATCATGAGACATCCATTTTGAGTATTTGTTTATGACTATTTTTCTCGCCTATGTCACAAACAATTATCTAACTATCATTGCACAAATTTTCTCATGATTTTTTATTATCATGAGACATCCACTTTGAGTATTTGTTTATGACCATTTTGGTCGCTATGTCACAAACAATGAGCTAAGCACCATTGCACACATTTTATGACAATTTTTTATTCCCATGAGACATTTATTTTGAATAATTGTTTATGACTATTTGTCTCGCCTATGTCACAAACAATGATCTGACCCTATAAATAATAATGGCCTCCACTTTACCGGATTACTTCAAAGAGACTCCATTTTCTCTCAGAAGTCCTTGCATATCACAATACTCGAAATTATTCAGGGAAATGAATTATCATGGAATTATCATTCTCTGTTTCGCTTCCATCAGTCGGGGCGGGTAGAGTAATAAATTCCCAGAGGACGAGGTCGGCGCTTGTAAACCATCAGGTTTCGGACATCGCAGCTTCCCCGACGATACGAATGTCACTGACATTCCGTAAAAAGGCGATAAATTGCACTTTTCCAAATGGCCGACACGACGACGCATCTATGAAGCGGCGATTTATGGCGCCGCGGTTTTAGCGCGATTAAACGTTCCCAAATTAGACAGGGCGTGGATAAACGCGACCACCTATATTACACCTGGACACTTCAAAGTCAAGCCAGACGCGTAAAACGTGCCCAAAACTAGAATCCAACGAATATATTTCATAAAATTGATGAACCATGGATATGGATTAATCGGATCAGTCCAAAATATGAATTAGAAACTCCAACAGTAAGGTTAGGTCAGCGCTTTATACCACCTATATTACACCTGGACACTTCAAAGTCAGACCAGACGCGTAAAACGTGCCCAAAACTAGAATCCAACGAATATATTTCATAAAATTGATGAACCATGGATATGGATTAACAGGATCAGTTAAACAGATGAACTAGAAACTCCAACAGTAAGGTTAGGTCAGCGCTTTATACCACCTTTATTACACCTGGACACTTCAAAGTCAGACCAAATGCGCAAAATGTGCCCAAAACTAGAATCCAACGAATATATTTCATAAAATTGATGAACCATGGATATGGATTAATAGGATCAGTCCAAAAGATGAACTAGAAACTCCAACATTAAGGTTAGGTCAGCGCTTTATACCACCTATATTACACCTGGACACTTCAAAGTCAGACCAAATGCGCAAAATGTGCCCAAAACTAGAATCCAACGAATATATTTCATAAAATTGATGAACCATGGATATGGATTAACAGGATCAGTCATAGAGATGAACTAGAAACTCCAACAGTAAGGTTAGGTCAGCGCTTTATACCACTCATATTACACCTGGACACTTCAAAGTCAGACCAAACGCGTAAAACGTGCCCAAAACTAGAATCCAACGAATATATTTCATAAAATTGATGAACCATGGATATGGATTAACAGGATCAGTCATAGAGATGAACTAGAAACACCAACATTGGGGTTAGGCCAACCCTTTAAACTGAAACGAAAATGTACACATTTCAATTACACATTTACAATATCTTCTTAACCAGTATATTCACCACTAAACCGAAAAATGGCCATGTGACAATAAGTTACAAGATAATGGTACCGTTATACAATGTGTAACAGCAATTGCCCAAAAAGTACTTCCCAATGATCTTAAATACCCATGACCGCTACACTTGAGCTAATAAGAGTTGCCTACCGCTCTCGATCGTAACAATAAAGTGACATTGCCGGCTTTGAAAATTCTTTCTCAACCCTCTTCCTAATCCACTTTCAAGTGGCCCCAAGAATGTGTGCAATCACGTAAGGTGTCAGCAATCGCGACCGCAGCGCCTCCTTGGTCGGCAGCGTAACGCCGGTCGCGGTCGCAGTCTCCTATCAGCCGCAACAGCTGAATCGATTGCGGCCACTTCTTGGCCTCCACAATGGTGACAACTCAGGCATCTCGTGAAAGTGTGAAAGGGAGTAGCGGCGGAGAATGACGTTGATCGACAGCGTGGTCCCTGGAAAGTGAGGGGGACGGAAGTGGTAAGTTGCGGGGATGGCTGGCCCGGAAGTGTGTGCAGAAGAATATTTAAGTGTGGCCAGCGTAGGTTTGGTCATCAGTATCGAATGGTTGTCCACCGAGATGGGTCGAGGTCGTCCGCTCAGCTTGTTGGTCGCAGTGTTGTGTGTGGTGCTGACGGCGCAGCAATGTGTGGCGCGGGACAGGATTCGAAACAGGCGCGCTCTGGTGGAGGGGAGCCTCCACTCGCCCATTGGTCCCCGGGAGCCACGTGACGGGACCCTGGACCAATCAGCGGCGCCGAGCGAGCCACGTGACCTGGAGGTGGCCGCCAGCGGGCACGACCAGCACAAGGAGTCTGGCGGTGGACACAAGCACCACGGGGACCACCACGAGGAACACGGGGATAAGGACGTGAAGGGTTACAAGGGCCACCATCATCACGACGAAGGGGAGCATGGCGAGCACGAGAAGGAACATCACCAAGGACACCATGAGGAGCACGGCGGGAAGAAGAAGAAGCACCATGAGGAGTCCGAGGAACATGGGGAACACCACGAAGGGGAGAAAGGACACAAGGCTGGGAAGTTTGGGGAGAAAAAGGGACACAAGAAGGGGCACAAGACCAAGGGGTACCACAATAAGTTCCACAAGGACGAGTACCACAAGGAGCACAAGTTCTATGACGACTACCACAAGGGAGGACATCATGAGAAGCATGGCTCACAGCATGGACATCATGAGAAGAAGGAGGGCCACCACAAGAAGGGCGGACATCATCACTCTGGACACCATGATAAGCATCATGGGAAAAAGGGACATCACGATAAAGGACATCATGATGAGGATCACAAGGGGCATCATGGCAAGGAGGGGCATGAAAAGCATCATAGTCATCATGAAGAGTATGGGAAGAAGGGCAGTCATCATCATGGGAAGAAACATGGCTACAGCAAAGGGCACAAGGGCTGAACATGGCGGGACCTGGGACGTGATACCTTGGACAGGACTTGGATTTCTCGTACAACCAATGTTGTTGTTGCAATATTGTTTCTTTTCTATTACTGACGTCGCAATTGTTACCTGTACAGATGCGTAGCACTTAGATCTTCGTTCTTTATACATTGTTATACTTGTTGTTTCTTACAATAAATGAGTTTTATTACACACAGATGGAGGTGGGGTCTACGATCATTTCTCGCAATTTGAGGCATTTCATAACATATCGAAGTTGTCAACTTTCATCGCACCGTTTGCATTTAACTAATCTCCAAATTGGTATCTTTTCAAACTTTACAATGAAAATATGGAGGCTGTAAGTAATGTCCTGACACTCATGAAATTTCAGTTTTTAAAAATTTCTTTATAGACAGTTTGACAATTTAAAAAAAAATGAAATTTCATAGGCATCAGGACTTAGTCTCCACAATCAGGTTGTAAAGATTGAAACGATTCGATAAATTCTATTTCGAAAAAAGTTTGATAAACAATTGACCCCATAGATGCCACTTCCACATCCCCTTAATGAACAAAAATTTGAATTAAAATAGTAGAAAATTAACAAAAATTAAACCTGTTCCGTAATTCTTCCAGGTATATTTTTAAAGTTTATCAGAGCGTAGGTACTTTTTTCAAAAATGTGCTCTACCGATATTCTAGCAAGAGAAATTGAATTAAACCGAAATCCTTCGCTCGGAAAACCACCAGCGCGTCTCTTATCAGGATAAGAAATTTGAATTAAAATAGTAGAAAATGAACAAAAATTAACCGTGTTCCGTAATTCTTCTAAGTTTATTTTTTAAAGTTTATCAGAGCGTAGGTACTTTTTTCAAAAATGTGCTCTACCGATATTCTAGCAAGAGAAATTGAATTAAATCGAAATCCTCTTATCAGGAGAGGAAATTTGAATTAAAATAGTAGAAACTTAACAAAAATTAAACCTGCTCCGTAATTCTTCTAGGTATATTTTTTAAAGTTTATCAGAGCGTAGGTACTTTTTTCAAAAATGTGCTCTATCGATATTCTACCAAGAGAAATTGAATTAAACCGAAATCCTTCGCTCGGAAAACCACCAGCGCGTCTCTTATCAGGAGTGCACTCGGTTCCGGGAAATTTGATTTAATTTTTAGCCCGATTCGCGATAATAATTTGCGGTTTAATGGGCTCCAATTGCGGAATCTGATACGCGGAATTCCGGACTAATAAGTCTGATCTGCCCGCGGTTGGATTTCTATTAATCGTGGTGGTCATCCGCCGCGGTTTCATGTTTTTTTTTTTTTTATTCACGGGGCTCTACTTCTTTTCCTTTGTTGTGCGCCGATTGGGAAATGCAGACAATAATTGAATCTGATATTATTCCCCTCTTTCGCTATGCCCATCGACCGATTGTTTCGCTTAACGCAATATGCTCTGATTTTCGATTTCACCGCATAATCCAATTTTCTCCCTTCGTCCCTGTCTTTCAAAGTCAAAGGTGGACCGAATGGCCTCTTGATTTTTAAGGTTAAGTGGAACCCTAGGAATGAGTACCTAGGAATTATCCTGTCACTTTCAAAATTTGGATTTTGTAGAGAAATCTGAAATTTCGAAAAGTCAAACCCCCCTCAAATCAGTCGATTTAAATAAGACTACTTTTTAAGGGTGTTGGATAGAACTGTCTACAACTTTGACACATAACTCGTGAGCACCTAGGAATTATCCTAACACATTCAAAATTTGGATTTTTGAGAGAAACCTCAAATTTTGAAAAGTGAACCCCCCCTCAAATCAGTCGATTTAAATAAGACTACTTTTTAAGGGTGTTGGATAGAACTGTCTACAACTTTGACACATAACTCGTGAGCACCTAGGAATTATCACACATTCAAAATTTGGATTTTTGAGAGAAACCTCAAATTTTGAAAAGTGAACCCCCCCTGAAATTAGTCGATTTAATTAAGACGCTACTTTTTACGTGTAATGGATAGAACTGTTTGCAACTTTGATGCATGACTCATGAGCACCTAGGAATTATCCTGACACTATCAAAATTTTCATTTTTGACAAAAATTCTTTAGCCGCCCAAACCAGAATCAAAATGGCGCCGAGCTCTCATATTTCGATCGATATACAATTACTGAAGGCTCTAATATAAAATACGAAAGGGCCAGGACAATTGTACGACAATTTGGAACACTCTGGTAATCGAGAAACTCGCATTTGAAGGGGATAAAGGCAAAAAAAGTGTCTTATGCGCTTCTATGCTGAAACAATGGTAGTACGAGGTGTCGGAGTGAACATTTAGTTGATATGGAAATCGCAGATGGCGCATGGTGTCCCTCTGCAGTGAATTAGGGCCTCAGAAACCATGAATCCAGTGGATTTCTGAAGTTTTACTTCGATTTATTTATAATTAATATATGAAAACGACAGGCGGAGTATGCCATTTAGTACAATACCCAATATAATTCGACAGGGCTGTCAATATAAAAACCAACGTCGTCAACGTAGGCACTTAGAAAGATCTTCTTTACCGACGTCGATCAAGTTCCTCGGCGTGATTCAGTTGACCTTAAGGACATCGGGATCCTGTTATTTAATTACCTGCCGTAATTAATTCCGCATTGTATTCCGTATACATTCTGTTATTGATGGAAATTTCATAATCATTATTTATTATTTAATGCGGTATTAATATGTATGAGCGGTGAAACTGTTCACTGCCCCTTTTGATGAATATGGTAGAAGGTACGGTACAAAGTGAAACAATCACTTTCGGTACATCGCGTCCATTTTAATCCCTCTAGAACATATAGAGAAATTTAAAATATCTTTTTCATTCCTTGTCCGAGATGAGTACAACATTTTGTTTAAAAAAAGGAATTTCATGAGCAGCGCGTCATTCCTTAGGGCCTCCATAACGACGTGTTGAAGTTTCAGATAATTCAGTCCACCCAGTTTGGAGAAAAGTCATCAATATTTTCACTTTTTGTTCTGTATATATCACACTTTCATATCACCTTAGCGTAGAAAATGTGATACATAAAACGGCGCCTGATCAGTAAACACGTTGAGTGAACGAACCCATTCATCAGATGAGCGCTAACCGATCGCTCAACAGTTGTCTCCTCTGAATGCACCCATTGTTATACTTACTCCATTACGCGAGGGATCTGGCCTTTGGCAAAGCTGGAGCTGCCGAAAGAAACAATGACAATTAGAAGAAAAATGGTGAAGTGTTCGTACCGATCGACACAACATACAGATAAAGGCAACGCAATAGCTTAAATAGATCCCGGTGCCCGACTCCCTGTTGCTGATCAGCAGAAGGAACCGGCAGTCCACCCGAGTGGTCCCTATGGCTCCCCAAGGGGTTCTAGAACCTCCACTTAACCTTATTTATGTAATCTTGGTTAAGCGTTACATAAAACGGCTCCACTGGTCTTTTTAGGCGTTGTAAAAAGCGGTATCACTGTGCGGATAAGTGGAGAGTAAGAGGACGACGAGGTGGACGTCGCGTGCCACCTGACTGGTCGTGGGCCCCGCTCGAAAGGGAAACCGAATTTCGTGAGGCGAGGAATACTATAAATGGCGTCTGTGGTGGGTTAAGTCAGTCTAAGCCGTCGCTCGGAGGTCTCAACATGGCTGTCGGAACATGCAGGGCTCGCTACGCGGTGGTGGTCCTCCTCGTGGCGTACCTATGTACAAGCTTCGCGCGAGAAGTCGGGTGGCGGCGCCAGCGTCGCGACGTGGACCTGGAGGCCGCTGCGTCGGAGCACGAGCACCACGAGGAGAAAGGCGGTGGTAAGAAGCACGACGAGGAACACCATGAACACCACGACGAGAAGGGGGAGAAAGGCCACAAGGGAGATGAACACCACCACGAGGGCGAGCATGGGGAGCACGATAAGGAGGATCATCATGGACACCATGAGGAACATGGCGGCCACGAGAAGAAGCATCACGATGAGAAGGGCGAACATGGGGAACATCATGAACACGGACATGGCCACAAGGGAGGGAAGTTTGACGAGAAGAAGGGCCACAAGAAGGGGCACAAGACGAGCGGGTATCATCATAAGGCTCACAAGGACGAGTACCACAAGGAGCACAAGTTCTATGATGACTATCACAAGGGAGGACATCATGAGAAGGACGGACATCATCACGGGCATCATGGCAGCAAAGAGGGACACCACAAGAAGGGTGGCCACCATCATTCTGGGCATCACGAAGATCATCACGGGAAAAAGGGACACCATGATAAAGGACATCATGATGAGGACCATAAGGGACATCATGGGAAACATGGCCACGAGGAGCACCATGATCATCACGAACATTATGGCAAGAAGGGTGGTCATCACCATGGAAAGAAACACGGATATAGCCACGGAAAAGGAGATCGCTGAGGATTGTTTCTCCATGCCAAAGACTTTTTATTTTGTAGTCTGTAATTGTTGTCTTATGTTGTATGCTATTTTTGTTCCGACATGTTGAAGTAAAATATGGTTTTTCGAACATTTTTTCGCCTTTATCTTCGCCCGACTTGATGCGTGATTTTATTCCAATGATAACGCTTTCTATTTCGAGAGATGAGGAATTACGTTTACGCGTTTAGTTTAAGAGGAATCCGTGCAATATAATTTATAATTATTAGGATAATGTTGAAATTCATCGAAAATTAATTAGTTTACCAGTTAGTTTACAAATCACGTGCAGCTATTTTTAATACTGTATAAAAAGAAGATTTGGCTTTACTTTTTTTTACTTTGACTTACATATACTTCTGCCTTTTGAACTTTCATTGTTGATATGCAGCAATTTATTATTTCTGGGGAGTATTAGCAATGACAATATG
Source organism: Orussus abietinus (assembly GCF_000612105.2). Lineage (NCBI taxonomy): Eukaryota > Metazoa > Arthropoda > Insecta > Hymenoptera > Orussidae > Orussus > Orussus abietinus. Next base: position 110,267 of record NW_019394390.1, on the reverse strand, counting down.
CATATTTAAATTCATGCCACGACATTTATTCAAGTGTTGCAGTACTTAGGAGCTGCATTTTATCACAAACAAGTATTGGTCACAATTCTAGGAATATATGGACGCGTGTGTGTGCGTGCGTAATAATGTATTACTTAAGCACAGAAAACGAAGAACAAAAAAATTTCTACAAAAAGGTGTAAAATATAAATTTAAAAAGTTTCATTTAGACTCATGAACCGAATACCCGATACCAACGATACGAGGAGCGAGAACGATTCGGTTACTAGATTTACCGTTGTTAAATTTGTTTAATAAATAGTTAACAATAACAGTAACAATAGTCGTCAACAAAATTAACAATAACAACAGGTAGGACATGCGCAATTACTAAACAGAAATTGCGTTCGACTCGGCAAAGTCGCTTCATAGGTCAGCTGGTGGTTTCTCGCGGGATTAATGTTTGCCGCCATGGTGGTAATGCCATTCCTTGTGATCATCGTGACCACCTTTCTTGCCATGACTATGGTGATGATGGTGATGCTCATCATGTCCGTCATGTCCCTTATGTCCCTTGTGATCGTGGTGGTGATGTCCCTTCTCATGATGACCCTTGTGTCCGTGGTCATCCTCATGATGCCCATGATGATGATGCCCTTTCTTGTGATGATGTCCCTTCTTGTGTCCATGCTCATGATGGTGGCCTCCGTGGTTCTCGTGATGCCCGTGATCATGATGCTCATCATGGAACTCCTTATCCTTCTTGTACTCGTCTAACTTCTTGACTTCGTGATGCCCCTTCGTGTGATGTCCCTTCCCATAGCTGCCTTTCTCGTGGAACTTGTGTCCCTTCTCCCCCTTTTCCCCCTTGTGATGTTCATCATGGTACCCATCATCGTGGTGATGATGCTTCTTGTGCCCGCCGTGTTCCTCGTGATGCCCATGATGATGCTCCTTGTCGTGGTGCCCCTTATGTCCCTTATCGTGCTCATGGTGGCCCTTGTACCCCTTTTCTCCCTTCTCTCCGTGATGTTCGTGATGATCCTCGTGATGCTCGTCGCCGCCTCCTTTCTCATGATGGTGATGGTGATGATGCGAGGCAGCGGTCTCCAGGTCACGGCGGTTCCTGATGTCTCTGGCGGTGACCATCACCGTCAGGCCAACAAGGAGCAGCGCCAGGGCCGGGAATCCACCCCAGAAGGCTGCCATCTCCAGTTCCCTGTAACTTTTCCTCCATTATCACCTGCCACAACCCAATACGAGTCCACTCTTATCATCCCCATCACGTCCGACAATACCTAACTCTTCAGTCGCCGGTTGATCCCTGCCAAACTCGAGTCCTGCTGGACCGGATACCGGCGTCACACCCCTGTGTCCTCTGGACCCTACCTGGACCACCTGATCCAGGCACCAAGCTGCCCGTTTGGCGCAGGTATCTCAAACAACCCGACAGATACCTGCGTACGACTCGCGCCGTCCCTGGAGATGTGACACCTGTCCTGGCGGGCCGTCTATTATTTATATCTTTGACTTTTCGGCCAGCTGCACCTGCGCCCACGTGGTGGTGGTACTTGCACAAAGCCCCTGCCACCCCGCACCTGATCCTTTCGTGCTTTGGTGGGAGAGATCGGTTCAGTTTCCCCTGGCGTTGCATTAGAGAGCTTGCTTTTTCTGGGCACACATCGCGCTTGGCCGGAGGACTTTCCTCTGGCTGCCGCTATGCTTTATCGCTTTCACAGCTCGCATCGCTATCACTCAATGGTTGCTACGTTCTGTTAAGCAAACCGTTTTGTAATACGCTGCTCCGAGGAGCCGATTCATTATATAAAGCTGGTTGCGCAAGTGGAGCTGATGGACGTCTCCTCTAGACCGCTCTAGGATTGGGTTAAGCCATTCCCACCTCTCCTCTCATTGGTCCACTCGGCTTAACCCTTGCTCGCCGGGAAAGCGTCGAAAATCTCGGTTTCAGTGTTTCTATCTCGCTGCAATTACCTGCCAAAACTGGAAACAATTCCCACAGATTCTCTCAACCTGAATTACCACTTTCTACGTTTAATAACTGATTTCCTCGCCTGGATGATTTACCACCTCATGCTTGAAAAATTGTTATTTCTGCTATTCCTAAACTTTAAGATGCAGACATTCAATTTGGCGTTACGTTAATTCGGGTTCTTTAGTGTACAGAGAATGGGAACTAATTGAATAACATCCATTTCTGACAAGATCGGAATTATCAAAGGAATAGGCTGCGGTTCAATCTGCAGTATGAATTGCTGGATATGTAATAACTGCTCTCAGGGTGGGAAATTCGATGTCTTGTTGTACGATTAGCATAGTGCATCTTGATTTTTATGTTTGTGATGGAGAATATGGTTTTTCTTTAGGAATAGAAATTATCCGGGAATTAGATGCGGTTTCCGATACGTGGGACGTTGTCCAACCACGTGCTGGAAATCGCACGTTTGTTCCCCCAAAGCTCTGTTATTCTTGGCACCTTGATTTCCGATAAGTCTCTACGAATGCAAACGACTGGGAACTCCGTGAAAACGTTTGCTTTCCATTACTGGAACCTCGGACAATTTGGTGGAAATCTACGCTGAGTAATTATACCACGGACGGGATTACTGAGGACCCAAGTAAAATTGAATAAAGCTTCAATTACTTTTTAACGAAGAATGTCTCTTTTGAAAACCATAATTTATGAACATATTAAAAGCGACGTGCAAAATGATATATAATATACCGCAGCGAAAAGTAAGGTTTTTCATGTGTTAGGTAATACCTCTGCGATTGCAATAATTATATCACGTAAGGAAAAGAAAATGAGGTGTCGCAAAATTCTAGAGACTTTCGCTACTTATCGTTAGTTTTCATTTTAATTCGTAAGAACTCAAACCAGAAATCCATTCTTCATCCACTTCGTAAAAACATGTTCAAAAGACGTCCATTGGCATTTCCTAAAAGTCATGAAAAATATTTCCAGGAGCATCCGTGTTCGTTGAACAGAAGGTAAAGGAAAAGACACAAGGATTCCTCGGTAACGTAAATTCATTTAATTACTAAAATCAATGTTGGGATAGATTTCTGCGGTAGACCCAAAATTAACACTAGTCAACAAAGGAACAAATATCAACAAACAATAACAGTGACTGCAATGCGGGATACAGAGATCAGCGATGATGGCCACTCTTTTCTTCGCTATGGTACCCATGTTCCTTTCCATGATGATGATGGTCCTTATCGCCATGCTCCTCGTGATGATGGTGGTGATGCTCGTGACCATGCTTTCCATGATGATCATGATCGTGATGATCGTGATGGCCCTTCTCGTGGTGTCCTTTCTTCCCGTGGTGGTCGTCGTGGTGTCCGGAATGATGATGGCCACCCTTCTTATGGTGCCCCTCCTTATGTCCATGGTGATGGTGATGGTGCCCGTGCTTCTCATGATGGCCATCCTTGTGATGGTCGTCATAGAACTCGTGGTCCTTGTGGTACTCGTCTTTGTGCTCCTTCTTGTGGTACCCATGGGCCTTTTCCCCTTTCTTGTGGCCCTTGTCTTCGTGATGCTTGTGGCCTTTGTGGCCGTGGCCATGCTCATGGTGCTCGTCGTGTTCCCCGGACTCGTCGTGGTGATGCTTCTTGTGGCCGCCGTGTTCGTGGTGATGGCCCTCGTGGTGCTCCTTGTCGTGGCTGCCGTGATCCCCATGATGATGGTGGTGGTGGTGCCGGTGTCCTTTGTGGCCCTTCTCGTCGTGATCATCGTGGTGATCGTGGTGGTGCTCGTGTCCTCCGCCATGGTCCTCGTGGTGGTCGTGGTGATGATGCGAGGCTGCTGCCTCCAGGTCCCGCTTGCTCCTGATCTCCCTTGCCCATCCGATGGCGACCATCGTGCAGACTACCAACAGTGCGAGGCACAGCCGGGACGAGCTGTCGGCGGCCATGTTGGTGCCTCGTTAGCCCAACGCCAAGTCCAACTGAGAAAACCTGATTAAGGCATAGCTTTATATACTTGATGCAGCCACCTCCTGGGCGCACGTAATCGCTTTTCTCCGGGTAACCAAGTCATTCACGATCCTTATTCCTCGTTTCGCAAACGCCATCTTGGCGAACACCCACTGCGGACTTCTATAAGCGCGAAAAAGGCCAAACTAAATTGGCCGGTTATACATTAAAGAATTTTTCTTTCCCCGTGCTTTAGGCATCGATTCATGTACTTGACACAACCACGTCCTGGGGACACGTAATCGCTTTTCCTCTGGCGCCCGACCTATTCGCGATCCTTACTCCTGGTTTCGCAAGCCGCGTCTTGGTGAGCTCCCAGGACACGTCACTTATCGGCGTCTTAGGTAAATGGGCACTAAAAGTGGCGGATTATGTACCGAATTCTGATACTTTTGGAAACCTCAAGCATATTTACACACTTCTTGTCGTCTTCCTCACTTATGGCGGTCTTAACCCGTTCTTCCTCGAGCGTCCGACTTGATCGCGATTAAGGTGTAATGAAAAGTGCCATTTATATGTATCAGGAAGTGAAAATGTTTGTAATAGTTTAACACGTAATTATAGAGAAACTTACTGAATTTCATCTTGACGCTTTCAGACTTCGGATTTTTTAAACAAACTTTTTAATTTAAGCTAGACCAGAATCAAAATGCCGTCGCGCTTTCATATTTCGATCGATATGCAGTTATTTAAGACTCTGATATGAGAAACGAAAGGGTCAGGACAATTGTACGACAATTTAGAACACTCTGGTAATTGAGAAACTGGAATTTAATCGGGATAAAGGCAAGAAAAGTTCCTCGACGCGTTTCACGGCACCTTAAGCGTTAATTTATCCATAGCCCTTCCAATTATCAATAAGCAGTTGTTACAGATATTTATCTGTACTTTTCACGGATTAGAGGAGCAACCGCTTTGTCATAACCCTAACAGAAATAATCTGGTGTCCTTATTTCAAAATCTGTTCATCTTACAGATCTCTTCCAAGTTTAACAGACTCTTCTTCATGTAGAACTAGGATACAGAACTAAAAAGTCATACAATATGACTTTGACGCTTTCCGTGGTTCTTCATAATTTACAATTAAATTAAAACGTGTCACAGGTATCTGAACAAATCTTCCTCAATTCTCTAAATCAGAGCGTAGCTAGACTCTCTGGTCTATTAGACCCCAACATGGAAATTGGCCTGCATGGAAGCCATTTCTAAATTCGACTCAATTTAATCTCGCCTTAATTTTGAAGCTGGTTTCGCAAGTTTCGAGGAGCTGTCACTTCCGGGATAACGCGACGATATGTCATCTTTACGGTTTCTGTCGGGACGTCCCAGGAAAATGGGAACCAGGAGCATTTTCACCAGCAGTGCTGATCCCGCGTGGCCACTTTTCGTCTTCCACCCGGGTGACTGTTGTCGGCTCTTTTTGCAAAATGTTAACTCACTTCGCAAACAAATCCTCGGGCGTTTAACCGCTGTTCATTTTAGCTTCGGGTTGCCCAAGAGAGCGTCGCTGGTTTTTCTCAACCCCCAACGGCTCTCGCTCGAGAGCCTATCGTTGTGGGAAAATGGGACAGCGGGAAAGTGGGACAAGGCGATCCTAGACCAACGCACTGTAGATCTGTTCTTTGGCAGCCCTTCTCGTCCTGGAATGTTCCCTTTGCCTCTGTTTGTTATTTCTTACCTCACCCAACTCTTTCTGAACAATTATTCCCTATGGCCACCGAGAAATGGCGGAAATGCATGTAGACAAAAGTTAGGCTCGTTTCAGAAAACGTTTCCGTTGACTAAATCGAATTTTAGCTCCCCTGACCAAATCAAGAGGCTTCAATCAAATTGGGAGATCCTAGACCAATGATCAAAATTGACTGTTTGTTATGCATATGTCTCACTTTCATATCACCTTAAGAAATCCTATCAGTCCCTAGTTTCCGTAAATATCAGCATGGTATATTTTGCAACAATGCTTTCAATAATATCTCCAGATTTCCGCCCAATTTGCAGCATCAAGACGCAGGCTTGGCGTCGTCCCAGTTAGACAGTGACAAGAGCTATGCGGAAGGAATCGGAAGGAAGCAGCTCGCCTCGACGGCGCCTCCGCTGATCCTCAAAGGATTTTAGTCACGGCAAGCTGGAGGTAGTTTGAGCAAGCAATCGTGATTTCAGCCGGTTACATAATGCCCTCGGTTAGCAACTTGGCTAGGTGGAAACTCAGGCGCCGATTTAAGCAGGTTAAGGAGACGCCTCTTTCGCAACGACTTAATGAGCCAAGAAAAGAACCACCGCTTCCCTAATATCCCCAATTATTCTGCGTTCGATATAAAATCCGAGAGAGCTGGCCAGTCGGGACACACTAGGCACAAGGCAGTCCAATCAAACACTCCCACTTTGCGAAGGAAGGTCGGAGAACCAAGATGACGGCGTACACGATGCTGTTGCTGGTGGCGGCGGTCCTGATTGGTCACTTGGTGGAGGCCCGGGAGATCAGCAGGGTCCGTCGCGATGCTGACTTGGAGATGGCGGCCTCGGGACACCACTACGAGAAGGGTGGAGGAGAGGAAGAGCACTCCGACCACCATTCCCACCATGGGGAGAAGGGAGACAAGGGATACAAGGGCCACCATCAGCATGAGAAGGGCCAGAAAGGACACCACGACAAGGAGGGTCACTCGGGCCACTACGAGGAGGACGAGGGCCACAAGAAGCACCACCACCACGACGATGGCTACTACGCGGAACACCATAAGGGCGAGAAGGGGGAGAAGGGTCACAAGTACGGGGAGAAGGGACACTTCTCCAAGGGCCACAACACCAAGGGACACCACGAGGTGCACAAGCTGGACGAGTACAAGAAGGACAAGGAGTTCTACGACGAACACCACGACCATGGGCATCACGAGAACCACGGAGGCCATCATCACGAGCATGGCCACAAGAAGGGTGGCCACCACAAGAAGGGCCATCATCATCATGGACACCATGAAGAGGACCATGGCAAGAAGGGACACCACGAGAAGGGACATCATCATCATGATCACAAGGGACACAAGGGCCACGACGGACATGACGAACACCATCATCATCACAGCAGCCATGGGAAGAAGGGCGGCCACGAAGACCATAAACACTGGTCCTTCAAGAAGGGACACTGAGCCGCATCAACCGACGCCATCTTTAGTTTACACTCTGTTCATAGTTTTCCGTTTTTCACTGTTTGTCGTAACCTTTCACCGATTTAATAAATCTTTTCGTACTGTTGCATACTTCCTTATTCTTACCTACGGTGTATGTCGAACATGTTGCTTGTGTGGATTATTTTAGAGTGAATTGTTTGCTGGTGTGTTGAGGGAAGGGTGGGTTTTAGTTATGGGGATGAGAGAATGCATTTCATTTGTGTGGTTGTTTTGGCTGTCCCAAGTCATTGTAAATATAGAGTTAATTTTATATGAGATCGGCTGGTTATTCGGTGTCAACTTACTCTCTAGAACTAAGTTACTAGAAAATAATTCTCCTGTTACCAGAGGAAACCGCATGCATTGCTCACGGATTTTTAGTCCCTACTCGCTCATCCGTGAAAGATGCAAGAAGTCCACGTTCTTTTAAGTCACGTAATGCTACATAATTGTGTAATTGTGATATCGTTGCAGGAGTAAAATAACGATTACGTATAACTATAGATATTAAGTTTTATAATATATTATGATTATCACTACTAAACAGTTAGATTTCTTTCGTTAATGCTTTAATTTTCAATTACATGACTTCTATTATTAACTTTATTTCGTATTGCGCTGTTACTTAATGCTAAATAAATACAGGGATCTTTAAAAATATGTACATTCCACTAATCTATGTAAATCATTTAATAATAGAAATTCTTACGGTGTTAATTATTATTAAGTAACTAATCAATGATAGACTAGCTTTTATAGGCCGGTTGAATCAATACTTTCTATTGATGTCTGTAACGAGTCTTTCTCCACGGATTGAATCAGCACTTTTTTACTAGTTACCGGTGAGAACACCGTTTTCCTCCAGAATTGAGTAAAAAATTCACGGACAGTCGGTACATTTCCGGTACACTAAATTTAGAGAGTTCTAATCCAACAATAAGAAACATGTGCTTCGAGGTTCAACAACTCCTGATCACCCCGTGGGAAATTGTAATGTTAAATACTTTCCTTATGTCATTAAAAAAGAACGTACCCTGACGAAAAATTTGCATGAAATTTCCCTGAAATTATAAATATACACTCATCAAGTACCGTACAATTACGTATTTGTTTTCCAGTTTCTCAAATTTTTTAAGTATCCATTCCACGTGATCAATTTCACCATTTGTGTGGTTTCACCCACCACATTATGTTAACCACGTCCCTATAGTAATTGTAGCCAAATTATTCTATTCCATGTAATGTACAACCACAATATATTCCCGGCCAAGCGACCCCAGACTTTAACAGAGTCAACAACAGGAGGAACAACATTTGCTGGTCTAAATCAGGGAAATCAGCGGACTACCATGACTCCCCAACCTCGAGAGCTTTTATTAATGGACCTGGAACCTCCCGAATTGGTCCATCATACGGTAATTGCCTACCGGACCCTCGCATGTACTTCATTATTAGTGATATTCTTTATGAATGACCTGTGCGTCGAAAACAATGGCCACCCTAGCAGGGATTGTATTAAACCGAAGCACCGCCGTTACCGAAGAGCTCTTCTGCAGGTCCGCACTGCTTTCCAACATGGCACCACATAACACCGCATAACGCCACACAACATCATCCATTTTGGCTGGCGATCTGCGTTCGTTTTTTCCAGCAGATCATGACGCCTCATAACTGGCCGGGAAATGAGATCATCCACAGGACTCATTCAAACGCGGATTTTCGCTGGAACCTCCATCTGCATTTATTGGATAAGGTTCCAAAGATGTACATTACTTTCCAACATGGCACCATATAACACCACATAACGCCACACAATATCATCCATTTTGGCTGGCGATCTGCGTTCTTTTTTTCCAGCAGATCATGACGCCTCATAACTGGCCGGGAAATGAGATCATCTACAGGACCCATTCAAAACGCGGATTTTCGCTGGAACCTCCATCTGCATTTATTGGATAAGGTTCCAAAGATGTACATTACTTTCCAACATGGCACCATATAACACCACATAACGCCACACAATATCATCCATTTTGGCTGGCGATCTGCGTTCTTTTTTTCCAGCAGATCATGACGCCTCATAACTGGCCGGGAAATGAGATCATCTACAGGACCCATTCAAAACGCGGATTTTCGCTGGAACCTCCATCTGCATTTATCGGATAAGGTTCCAAAGATGGACATAACTGTGTTGTGATAATTGGTATCACAGGAATAATTACACTTGGTAACCCATTGAAGCATGTGACGATACTTGGTTATAGTCTCATCAGACAATCTTGTGACACGTATGGGTGTCGAATTGGGATGAAAGCAATGAAAGCCAAATGCTGATCAGTTCTTTTAATCGATCGCAAAAATTGTCACGTGGGAGAAGATTTAATTGAAATAGACAAACAGTTTTACTATGACGTGCGTTTTAATGGTAACCCATTGAGGCATGTGTTCCCATCAAACAGTGATATGACACGCATGGGTGTCAAATTGGGATGAAAGCTAAACGTTAACACATGTCCTTACTTTCACGAACATTTTATCATTAATGCTATTCTTTACGCATGATCGGCGTGCCGAAAACAATGGTGCACGCATTGAGAATTACACTGAAGCGAAGCACCGCCATCAACGAAGAGCTGTCCTGCAACTCGAACTGCTCTTCAGCCTTCACCATATAACACCGCATAACACCACACAACATCCAGCGACCTGCACTCCCTTTTTCCTGACCAATTATGATGCCTCATAACTGGACGGGAAATGCGTCCATATACCCAGCCCATTGGAAACGCGGATTTTTTATGGGACCTGTATACGTGTACATCGAATAACCCTGCACCGATTAGTATAACTGTCGCTCTTTAATTAGCCATCGAAACGCACCGCCATCAACGAAGAGCTGTCCTGCAACTCGAACTGCTATTCAGCCTTCACCATATAACACCGCACAACACCACACAACATCCAGCGACCAGCACTCCCTTTTTCCTGACCAATTATGATGCTTCATAACTGGACGGGAAATGCGTCCATATAACCGGCCCATTGAAAACGCGGATTTTCGATGGGACCTGTATACGTGTACATCGAATAACCCTGCACCGATTAGTATAACTGTCGCTCTTTAATTAGCCATCGAAACGCCCGCTTTGCGTCGTTAACCCGATACTCCATTGTGTTGAATGGTCGGGATACAATGTCATGTGTTTTCCGATCCGGAATGAAGCCAACCTCAGGCAGTTTTGCCACTTGATTCCAACTTTTGGCGCAAAGCTGATGTGGTGTTTGTGCCACTCTTATATTTAAAAGGATAAGACCTATCATAATTATATGAACATAGAAGTAAAACTCGGAAAATTCTCTAGATTACTAACTAGCAAGACCAGTCAAAAATCGTCATGTTGGGCCCTTAACACTAGAACTACCAGGACCAGTAAAAATTCCTGATGTTGGACCCTTGATACTAGAAGTACCAGGACCAGACACAATTCCTGATGTTGGACCCTTAACATTAGAACTACCAAGACCAGTAAAAATTCCTGATGTTGGACCCTTGATACTAGAACTACCAGGACCAGACACAATTCCTGATGTTGGACCCTTAACACTAGAACTACCAGGACCAGTCAAGATGTTTGGTATCAGATGAAGCTGAAATGTTCCTTCTTCTAGTGCATCAATATCAGGAGCCAGTGATCCCGTTCAGCATAAAACAACTTACCCGGAATCGTTCTCCAGCGCTTGACAGTGCACCGTGTGAAATTCCTAAATGTCACAGTTCGGATGGAAGCAATAAATTATTGAGAGGGAAATCGATTAGCCCGTTACGAAATAGGAACAGTGGCGTTCCCGGGTAAAAAGCCCGAGTTAGCCGATCGATCCGTTCGAGTTGGAGGATCGCCCGACTTCCACCAGGTGAAAAAGAGGCTGCAGCGGGTCTGAGATTTTGCTGAGAAGCAGGCTCCATCCTGGCCGTTCTCAGTGATCTCCTATCGTGGGATCGAAAGTCGAGATCAGCGTTCACTGACCGCATCGAATCGGCCTCGTAATCGAATCTTGGCCGTTTCGCGCACTACCATCTACCCTACGTAAGACGCCATCAGCAGTTACGTCCTGACCGCTCTACATTATCCAATATGTATCACGGGAAAAAGCACACCGGTACTTGCTTATCAAACGGAATAGCTCGGCAAACGTTAACTAAGACCCCGATAGTACTGGCTTATAAATATCTGGAGATCGCTGGGGGGCAGCTTAGTGTTAGTTAGTGGTTCGTTAGTGGCGGCGAATAATTATCTGCCGAACATTCGGCGCAGCCGGGAGCACCGATTGAACATGAGGACACAAATGGCAGGCCTTTGTGTGGCAGCATGCGTGTTGTCGCGCATGGTTTTCGCCACAAACCTCGAGGACGGCAATTCCGAGGAGTGGTTCGAGGACCTCGTGAACCTCGACCTAGGATCGGAGTTCAACCCTGATCCGGAAGCCATTGACGAGTCCGTGTCCGCAGGAGAACCGGTCATCAATCATTCTCACAAGGCAGCCCACTCAATGGAACTTGATGACCAACCCGAAAGAGGTGAACACAACACGAGTCAGATGATGGATCCAGGGGACAGAATGGTTCGCAGTGTGAGGGCCAATTACTTTTTTTCCGTTGCCCATGAACCCGAGAGCCACAAAGTTTACAGGGAGTTCCTTCCCGATGATCGTGAACAGCACAGGGAAGATCAAAGAGACAGTCACGAACAGGACGAAGATGAAGACGGCAATGCGCAACCTGGAGTTCAACGGTACCTATCATCCTTGAACACGGATTCTGTAGAGGACACTTCTGTTCAGGAGTTTCCTTCGCAGTTCAACAGAGGTTCAGACCCTGATGCCTCTGGTCTCAAGCGAACCTCATTCTACAGCTTGCACTCACGTCCTAAAAGTGATGTGGCTGATAAAAAGGTTGTGTACAAAAGTAGAGGAAAGGAGCCGAATCCCCCTAATTTCACATTCAATGTTCATGCGAGACATGAACCTTATTTATCTGCGGTTCCTAGTGTTGGGGTTAATCAGTCCCCTGTTCAGGCGTCATCTTATCTGGGTACTGACTCAGGTTCACCGGGAAGGTTCGGTAAACAAGATCAGTACAAGACTTATGAGAGTAACGAAGAAGGTGGAGGAAATGAAAGAGTGAACGGCGCCCTTTATACACAAGAACGCAATCATAATCTGAACCGTTATCAGAATATGCAACCACATTCACTCTTTCTGAAGCCATTGGAAGCCGTGAATCGTTCTTTGTCTTCGGATAGCAAATCATTTGGCACACCTAAAGCAGCTTTGAACAGTGGATTGGAAAATAGAGCTCGTCAAGATGTTCATTCTGATGATTATATCGGGGAACGTCAAATGGTAAATGGTGGTTTCCATGATGACCAACCGCAGAATTACAACGTGCCGTCCAGCAACAACGGGGAAGTGGGTTTTCAACATTATCCATCATTCCTTGTTTCCGTTCTGCCAGCGAACAATTCACGTTTGCATGATTCTCCTGCAAATTCTAACGTTGGTTTACCGAAAGCATTCGATGCGAGTGTCAATGACCAACCACGGGAAGACAATGACGAAGTCAATGAAGAAGGTCTTCAGCACTATCAGCCTAACAGGCAGTTGGGGACCCGTCTATATCCTTCGTACTTAACTCCGTTTATCGGTGTGAACCAATCTTCAATCTATTCCCAATCAGACATGGATAAAGAACCAGAAGAACGTCAAGATCAAGAATCGCGCCAAGATAGCAATGAGAATTATCAAGACGGCAGTAATCAAGCACAAGTACAAGACGCGGAAGATCATGATCAACACCAAAATGATAGTCAATCGATAACAAACCCATTCAGTTCGATACTGATTCCATTGATTGGGGTGAATCATTCTTCACATCAACCGAATTCTTCATATCTTAAATCAAAGTCAGTATCAATTCCAAGGCCACAGGAACAGCAACGATATCGGCCTCGTCAAAGGGAATCTGAAAATGGTTGGGTATTGGAAAATCCAAGAACACAAGGAATAATTGAAATTCCGAGGGACGACAAGGAACAACAGAGCGACAGAAGACCACTTCCTAATTATCGTACTATAATAATTCCGTTGATAGGTGTTAATCGATCCTTAGGTAATGGTCAGTATTTCATTTCAAATCCAAAGTTCATCGAAGAAGCTCAGAAAATAGTTGCAGGAAGCAATGGTCAAGCTAGAGGAAACGTTGGAAGTGATATTGGCCGAAGGGCTGAAATTCAGGAGGTTCTTAACAACGTCCGAGATCGTGTGTCGCATTATTCCCCATTGTTAGTTCCCCTGGTTGGACTTAATCAGTCCTTTATTCAACGCCACTCTTCTTCTGATCCGCAGAGAGTTGAGAGCTCAGAGCATACAGGAGAGATTAATGACGATGACGATTACTTTAGCGAAGAAAATTGCGAAGACGAAAAGCGTACAGATGATCCGAGACAATATCCTCACAATGTTGCACAACCAACAATTCAGCCTTATACCCAATATTTGATACCTCTGATAGGAGTTAATCACTCCAGTCATCAGAGTTACCCATCATTTGCAGATGCCCGTACAAAATCTGTGGAGTTCCCCGATGAGGACTTTTCTCTTGATGATGGTGTACCATATGGAAATGTTGAAATTGATAAGCCAAATGAAAGGGTTCAAAAGGCTCAGCAAGGGCTTGATGTCACTGAGGAACATCCGAACATTGGTCAGATACTTCTGCCACGTTACTCCCCAATCATCATACCTCTAATTGGGGCTAATCAGTCTTTGGTTGATGTTAAAGCAATCACAGATGCGGTTAAGAAAGCTAAGGAGCAAGTAAATGCTTATCAAATTCCTGGTGATCAATCCAGAAGAGGGAATAGCGCCTACAAGAACAATGTTGATCAGAACTTTCAGGTGCAGGAAAGAGGGGCGCACGAACAAGCCGAAAAGACAAATGATCGTTCAGCGGATGATCATTACTCTCCACTCCTAATTCCGCTGATTGGTCTCAATCAATCGTCATTTCAACCGAACTCTTCCTACCTCTCGAAACTAAACCCCAACGGAGTTGACAAGTCTGGGAAGCGGAACATCCCGGATGCCGTCGAAGAGTTCCAACCAGTTGATGTGGTTGACAAAAACGCTCATAGAGAACAGAATAACCTGAAGAAACACTTGGCTAATGTCCAAGAAGTTCTCCAACGCTATTCACCGTACCTGATACCGTTGTTGGGCTTCAATCATTCTGAAATTCAGGAAAATTCGGCTCAATCGAGTCCAAATTCGTACCAAAAGTCCGAGGAACTAAGTATCGAACCTGGATTTCCGTTCAAAGAGTACAGAGACGGACATGATAAGCCCAACATCCCTGGAACAATTGACGAAGAACACTTCAACTCAAACTCTCAAGTCACTTCTCGACCAGCGATTCAATTCTATTCGCAATTCTTGCTCCCAGGATCAAATGGTTATGGTCATAGTATTAAAGATAATAGTCACCATCAAGAACGCGCTGACGAGGAAAGTGGAAACCATGGTCCTCGCATTTCCTATGATAAGGACATCAATGAGAATAATCATCAAGTTCGTAACCAGTCGCCTTTTCAACCCTATTCTCATTATTTGACTCCCATTGCCGGTGTAAACCAATCCTATGGTCAAACTCAACCCATCCATAACCCCCCTTCATCACAAGAACATCAGTTCTTGAGAGCTCTTCACGACTTCAACTCACACGAGAATACAGATCCAGTTGTTGAAAATGAAGACTCTCACCAGCAGTATGTTGAGAACTTTCGTAGAAGTGGGCATCGAACAAAGCCGACGACTCAACCTTATGGTAATTCCCTTTCGATCCTCAACACAGCTTATCCAGTTTCTGCCTCGAATAATTCCTTTGGCCAACCAAATTCACTTTTTCTGAAAACCACTGCGAACACGGTTGCGGGATTGCACGAACAAGTCGTTGATGTTGATATCCAATCACGAGAGAGAAAAAATCAAGAGGTGAAGAACAACGACTCTGTTACCTATTACCAGGAAAATTTTACCGTGGATAGAAATCCGATTGCTCATCATCCCCCTGTTCAACTGTACGCCGTAAATCAGTACCCACCACTCAAGGAGGAACATTCACAGGTTCAAGCTAATTACTCCTACTTTCAACCAAATACACTTCGACTGGATGAGCAGGGAAATGTTCCTGGAGATCCCCACGTACCGGAATATGGAGATAAGTACAGACATGATAAGTACAGAGCTGATCATCCAGTGTATGGAGGGCAATACAGTAAAGAGAATGATCCAAGCGATGGTCAATCACCAATTGAACGCTATTCCTCTTATCGATTACCATTATCGCGGCCTATCACATCCTACAACAGTTCAAAGAGAAGTTTGCTTGACAAACTTGGGAAGTCAAGCCCCTCTGACATCCACAACTCTTTTGAAGACGCTAAGGATGTCAATGCTGATGGCATCCGGAAGATATCCGTCGAAGAGTACGAAATGACTAAACGTAAGAAGTATAACCATGGCGGTGATGAGCCAACATACATATCATATTCCCCCTACCTGTCCGAGATAAATAATTCCGAGGCCCAATCAGAAGATGCATTTCTGAAGCCATTGCCTAGCTCGATAACAGAAGTTGGGGTTCGGGGAACCCTATACGACTTGCCGCAACTCAACTTTGACGCTGATGAGGAGAAGGGAACGTATGATCCTCTAGTTGAAAGAATCCCAATTCGCAGGAACAAACACCAACGTCTAGCTCAGCATAGGCAGATGCTCCCTCCCTATTCCCCACGCCTGGTGCCCTTATATAACATTAGTCAGTCCACAGGCTCAAACAATTTCAATCTGTCTGCTGAAATCCCAAGTCCTTATCCACATCTTGTGCCACTGATTAACGTCGATCGCGGTTCAATTGGGTCCAGTGGGTCTTCTACGGCACCAAACGGAGGATCAGCAGAGTATGGGACCCAAAAGCCTAGGGCTAACTTCTTACTGCAACAAAAGGATGACAGTAGCCTTGAGAACAATGATGGCGGAGTTCTGAGAGCAAACTATGATTCGCTTAAACACTGGATCAATCAAAACCAGAAAAGTTCCCCGGTGATTCAGTCCCTTTCGGCCATTCTCATTCCGCTTGGCAGCATCAACAGGACCATAATTCAGCCGAATTCTTCCTTGCAGAAAGTCAACTCAGACGCGTTCAACAGATCGCTGGAGTATAGTACTTACCACAACAATACCAAGTACAATGATAAATCCAAGGTAGGTAGTAACGAAGACGACAGACCACCAGTGCCGAGGAAATACCGTACAAATGTGTTAAACCCCGATATTGAGAAAGGTCAGGAGAACCAACATCACTCCTTTAGACCGACGACTCATGATGATACAATTTCAACCGAAGAACGTGCCACACCGTCACATTCGACTTCGGTGCCGCTATTTGCTAATTATGAGTCCAAACTATTGCATGAGAGAAGTGAAGGTATATTAAATGACAACTTTGAACGCCAACAATTGGCAAATTATACCTCTCATCCACATCAATCTTCAGAACATTCCCAGTCACAGACAACGTCAAGCCCTTCCTTCATCATCAATGATTTAAACTCAGGCTTCGGGAAGGCAGAATACAAAGACAAGAATGGTTACGCACATCAGCCTACAGGGAATAAATCATTTCTCCACTCACTCTCAGGGTTTGCACTTCAACATTCGACTTCGATACCTTTGATCCAACATCCCACATCGGCACCTTCGCTTCAACATCCAACCCCGAGGCTAGCTGGTAATGGTTACAATTCCAACTTATGGACCAAAAAATCCGACGAAGCAGGGGATGATAAGAACACACACCGTCTGTCGCTAAACACACAGGATGATGATAGTGGAGAACGGTTCTTTACAAATGAATGGTTGAAGGAATTTGATATCGGCCCATCTTCTGCACTGAAGGTTCAAGATAAGGAACATGCTGGTGATAAGGTAATGGATGAGGAATTTGGTTTAAAGATGAAACCGAAGTCGCTATCTTGGGTTCGGGAAGTGACGTCTCATGCCCATCAAGATGAGGAAAAGCGCTCCGATGTAAAGGGGGGCCCAGAAATGAAGAAAACTGACAAAGAAGGTAGCTTTGAAAAGTTTGACACCTACTCCGAGTTCCATTGGAAGCCGGAAGATCACGGTGAAATCAAGAACGAACCCCATAAACATCTTAGAAGTAAGAATCGCGATCACCATAAGAAACTTAATCACGCCGACTTTAGGGACTTGCAGGTCTCACTCGAAGATTTTGGAGATCATGCTAATTACGGTCATTTTGACTCACATCACGATGACCATCGCAGCGGTTTACATGGTCTTGATGACCATGCCGATATTGTCAGTCATGACAGTGATGGTCTTCGTGGCAATACCGAACACAACAAACCTAGTGACATTACAGAACATCATAATGACCATTACGGCAGCTTAAATCATGACCACGCTGATATTTTACAAGATCACGACCATCATAATGACGATGGGCCTACAATAGGGGAGGAGGATAGTGGTGATGATCATTTCGGTCATGACTACAAACTCGATTCTGACCATAGTAGCGAAGAGCACTATGAAGACCACGACCACGGCAATGTTGATGACGCTCATGAAAGAAGTCACTTCCATCTGGGTGGAGAAGCGCAGAGGGATCATCACGATGTAAACTCGGTTTCCGGGGACTTCTACGAGAGTGGGAATGGCCACAAAGGAGGGCATCACGAAGGGAGCACTGATAAGAAAAGTGGGACGAAGACGACGGGTTATCACAACGTCCTGCATAAGGATGAATACACGAGAGACCACACATTTTATGATAATGCCTATAGAGGTGGTCACTATGTTAAAGATGGGGAGCTGCAAAAGCATTTCGATAGTTCTGATGGGGATCACAAGAATGGGCAAAATCATCAGTCAGGTTTTGATAGCAACCATTCCGGAAAGAAGGATCACCACGACATAGGGCACAGCGATAGCGACCACAAAGGACACACCAACCGCGAACACTTCTTTTCTCACCATGACGATGAAACTAAGTACGGTGGCAAGAAGAATCGCAATGGTGGGAAGGAATCCGGATTTTCGAAAGAACCCAGTACTGATCAACTATAATGTGCAAACGCTCTTGTCCTGGTATGCAACATTGGCGTTCTGCGGTATGGTGGCCAACAGCCGCCGTACTAAACCCAACAAAATCCTGGCAAGGAATGGATCCTGGAGAGAACCGAGTACTGATCATCATTCGTGTGTAAATGCTTCATGTCATTAAGCTACAACTTAGAATAGTGACAGAATGAACCGCAAGTGTTGCTGGAATACGGAGTACCCATCATCATTAACTCTTTCGCTGCTGATGGCGGTTATAGGTGTTTTAAAAATTCGTTCAACGTATGGTGACCACATTTTTATTACCACCATTCGTCCTTTAGTTTTGATAATAACATATGAACACTTCTTGCCATGAAATTGCGAAAGAGTTAATTGGTTCCTGTTAGGTCCCTGTCCAGCACAGCACAAAGTGGCAGATTCGAGCTAAATGATGTACATTGCATAGATTTAGGATAATATCGCTGTTAAACTTTAGTATTTAATTATACTTTTTTACCGCATCTTAGCAAGTAGAGCCTTTCCATGAATAAAAATATCCCTCAGGAGGTTATGTCTTTTGTTTCACGATACATGGTAGCGATGCTCATTTTTTATAAAAGACCTCATACACGCTGTGATTTTTTGGGGTGATAGAAAAGGGATATTTTAGGGTAAGAAATGAAGATGTAAGGAACTGAAGAATGTTGACAGACATGTCATAAGATCATCAAGACGTCATACATTTTCGTTGAACAATGGAACTCTAACTCGATGCTTCCCAAAGTTAGTACAAAACAAGTCAACCTGGCTTGTAAGTAATTATTAACCTAATCTAATATTAGGTTGATGTCAGTGTTAATTGTTAGGCATGACGTTCCTCTATTCATTTTGCGTTTTAATAAGTACCGCTTTTCTATCACACTATCAGTTAAGGGTCTGAAGATGTTTGACGGGGAAAGACTTTTAACAATAGACCAAGACCCCTTCCCTACATGTATCAAAGTGGCAAAATTTAACTGAAGACACGTCCACTTCGCCACAAATTTATTGCAACGGATATGACTCCTTCTTCCCTAGAATTTCATATTTTATACGATTGTACGATTGTACGATGTACGATTTCATATTTTTCTGTAGTCACCAATATAATGTTAAAAAAACAGAGGTCTTCATATATATTCTGAGAGTTCATCAACAAGGAAACTACAGTAGGCAGGAATACAAAAAATAAATAAAAATAGTGTTCATCCCTGTTAAAAGCTACCATATTGATGGCCATTGATAAAGCTACCATTTTTGGAGTTTTCATCCCCTTGAAAAGCTTCATCCACCTGTTGGGCCTTTTAATTCATCAACGAGGAAACTACAGTAGGTAAGAATACAAAAAATTAATAAAAATAGTGTTCATCCTTGTTAAAAGCTACCATATTGATGGCCATTGATAAAGCTACCATTCTTGGAGTTTTCATTCCCTTGAAAAACCGCCGTATTGATGGCCATTGGTGAAACTACCCTTCTAGGAATTTTCATCCCCATGAAAAGCTTTATCCACCTGTTAGGCCTTTTAATTCATCAACAAGGAAACTACAGTAGCTAAGAATACAAAAAATTAATAAAAATAGTGTTCATCCCTGTTAAAAGCTACCATATTGATGGCCATTGATAAAGCTACCATTTTTGGAGTTTTCATCCCCTTGAAAAGCTTCATCCACCTGTTGGGCCTTTTAATTCATCAACAAGGAAACTACAGTAGGTAAGAATACAAAAAATTAATAAGAATTCTTAATGGAGCCCGAGAACAATCATAGGATCTTCCTCCCAATCAACGAGGAAGCTACTTTTTTAGCAACCTCCTGATCATCACGTTTCGCGTATTCCTCCTCATTCTCGTATTGTTCCTCCTTGCCTTCTTCCCTATCGTGACCCTGCACGGTGCCATACTGATGGCCATTGGTGAAGCTGCCCTTCTTGGAGCTTTCATCCTCATGAAAAGCTCCGTCCACCTTTTGGGCCTTTTCATGCGCCCCTTCGGCGTTTGAATGATGAACATTCTCGGTTTCATGGGACTCCTTATGCCCGCTGGAGTGAGAGTCGTCATAGAAGGTGGTGTCCTTTTTGTACTCGTCCTTGTGGTAGACGTTGTGGAACCCTGAAGTCTTGTGTCCTTTGTTATGACCATCGCTCTTATGGAAGCTTCCACCCTTCTCTCCCTTCTCCGTTGATTCGGCAGCTCTGTAACCCTTTTGCTCCTCTTCTTCCCCCTTCTTGGTACCTTCTGATGTGTGGTGGTGGCCACTTTGGTGGGATTTCTCCAGGGCTCCTTCTTCGCCCTTGTCGAAGCCCTCTGCACTTTTGTAGCCCTTCTTGCTCTCCTTTCCTGCTGCCTCTTCGTGAGTGGCCTTAACTTTGGAACCCTTACCTTTCTTAAAAGCCGTTTTGCCCCCTGCTTTCCTCGAAACCCCTAGGACTCCGTCATCCACAGAAACTGGCAACTGTATATCGACATTATTATAACCCAAGTTCCCGATCCGAGCCAATGGCGACGTCCTTAAACCAGAAATCGCACGACCCAGTTCGAGTCCTTTGTCCAAACCATTCAGATCGAGTCCATTGTCGGATATTCCGAAACTCCCGTCTTCGTCTTCGTCTTCGTCATCCTCTTCTATGTTCTCGTACACGTTTATGGTTTTGTAATTGCCCAGGGTTATGTCCTTCCCGAGGTTACCTGGAATCATATTACACACGTTCTTTTGTTAAGGGGATGTCGAAGTAACATCTAAGGGGTCTATCGTTCATGAAACTTTTCTCCTAATTTGGTGTGTCAAATCGTTTCATACTTGGTATTATGAATGTGGAGACTATGAGGAAGGTCCTCACGCACAAGAAATTTCATTTTTTTTTAATTGTATCGATATCTATAAACAAATTGTTGAAAAAATGAAATTTCATGGGTGTCGGGACCTTCCTTACAACCTTCATATTCACGTTGTGAAGTTTCATGAAACTTTTCTCCAAATTTCACGTACCGAATCATTTCATACTTGGTATTGTGAATGTGGAGACTATAAGGAGGGTCTTCACACCCAAGAAATTTCATTTTTTTTTAATTGTGACAATATCTATAGACAATTTGTTGATAAATTGAAATTTCATGGGTGTCAGGACTTTCCTTACAACCTTCATATTCATGTTGCAAAGTTTTATGAAACTTTTCTCCAAATTTGGTGTACCGAATCGGTTCATACTTGATATTGTGAATGTGGAGACTATAAGAAAAATCCTCACGCTCAAGAAATTTCATTTTTTAATAAAAAAAAATGTGACAATATCCATAAACAAATTTTTGAACAATTGGAATTTCATAAATTAAATTATCTAAATTAAAAAAACATAATTTCGATACATGTTTATCAATAATAGAAGCTGAATATAACGTCTACAAATATTTTAGATGTTTTCAAATGAAATCTGCAGGACACCTTAAAAAATCTGTCGCTTGAGATATTGATGAAAGATTAGAGAAAAAAGTATTTATAAATAATTCCGTGCTACCAGTTCATACCTCGTGAATGCCCAAGTCCGTATTTAGCGGGAAAGTTGAAACCTCCGTAGAGTTGACCAAGAATATCTGCAGTTGATAATCCATTGTATCGAGAATTACTCAAATCGGCGTTTCTGAAGGCTGTAGTCAGTTTTTTGGATCCTATCCCGCCGAGGCCGCCATATTGGCCGAGTCCATTTCTCCCGAAGACGTAACTACTGGCCGAACTTTCCATGTCCTTTTTCATGATTTCCTTCCCGGAAGGGATATCTCCAATCGTTTTTCCTAACACAATATATAACTGCAAGAGAGACGCCGTAGTCGCTATCTCTGCAGCCAACTTCATTGTTTATTGCGACCGACACGACAGAAAACCCGAAACGACGCCAAGATGGCGGCTCTTCCTTCTTTGAGAAAAACTCGAGAGAAGGAGTCTTTTATACTAAAACGTTATTTCCCAATGTGCTTTGTTATTGGACCGCTCAAATGTGGTATCCTGAGATTCTAGGTTAGGTCGCCAATTGTGGCACACAGTGCTTGGTTCCTCGGGTCATGAATTAATCGTAGATCCGTTCCAAATGTGGTTATTGCGCGGTCTCCACGTGTTCCACATCGCATTCACTGTTCATTTCTCATAAATGTACCGACGAGATGTACAATCTTTGAATGTTGAAACGAAACTGTATTAAAGAAATTGACCGGCTGCATAATAATGTTAGAATGGAATAACAATGGAATCGAAAATTATATAGTTTTATACGGTTTCATATAATTTTAAAACGCCTCATAAATGTACCGACAAGATGTACAAACTTTGAATATTGAAACAAAACTGTATTAAAGGAATTGACCGGCTGCATAATAATGTTAGAATGGAATAACAATGGAATCGAAAATTATACAGTTTTATATGGTTTCATACAATTTTAAAACGTTTATGATGAATTCGGAAGATAATATTTAAAGAAATACCTATTTTAGAGTGAAACAAAACGTTTTGTACATCTAGAAGAAAAATGTTATACAGTTTTATACAGTATTACATATTGTATAGAATTATGAAACGTTTATAATGAATTCGGCAGATAATATTTAAAGAAATACCTATATTAAAATGAAACGAAACGTTTTGTATATCTATAAGAAAAATATTATACAGTTTTATACAGTATTATAAATTGCATACAGTTTTAAAAGGTCTGTTGTATATCTATCTACGTTTAGAACTGTCTGAAACTTTGACACATAATTCGTGAGCACCTAGAAATTATCTTGACACTCAAAATTTGGATTCTTTTTTTTAATTTTTGAACTCAGCCCCCACCAGAACCAAAATGGCGTCGCGGTCTCATATTTCGATTGATATCCTATTATTGAAAAATTTCCCACTTTAGCTTTGTTATGTATGTTGCAAGGGTCCACGCATACACTTTTATATTTTCCTTTGCATACTTTTCGTCGGCCATGCAACATCGAATTGTTAAGATGTCTGCAATCCGCTTTTTGCGAGCGTTTTGTTGTTCCTCGCCCTGGCCCAGATATATAAATTCGCGAGACTATTAACGCGTGAAATCTTTTTACTATCTGGTGAAACTACAAAGGATAGCATGATTAACGTATCGCCATTGCTGCTTTGTGTTGGACTATTGTCATTCTTCTTTTTTTTTAATTATTTCTTACGATATTCTCAATAATACTTTCGCTAACGAGAGTACGCGTAGCATGTAAGTACCCAGATAGAAATTCATGATCATTGTATGATTAGGAAAATCCATTTAGAGACCATTTGCTGCATGAAATTTGTGCAATATATGTACGTATTCTGCATTATAAATATTATAAAAAATATGCATAATGGTAAAAAGAGGACTATTAATAGACAAACTTTGTGAGTAGGTACTCAATTTTGTTTGTACTTGTTCATACAAATTCTTGATCATTGTTTGATGAGGAAAATTCATTTAGAGACCATTTGCTGTATGAAATTTCTGCAATATATGTACGTATACTGCACAATAAATTTCATAAAAAATATGCATAATATGCAAAGATATGCAATATATAGAAAATATAGGAGAAATATTTTGTGCTACTAGGGGAGGTTATGTGCAGGTATTAGGGAGAAACGAAATTTAAACACGTGGTTTATACTTCAATAAATATATATTTACACACATGTGAGAGAGATTAGGATAAATGGTAGTATTTTCTAGTAACGAGTTTTTCTAACGATGGCTCCGAAGGTATCCGTGCTCGTTAGCTTTGCTTAAGCCGCCATTGGTCACATAATCCGCATGATTATCATGATAAATCTCTTCGCCTTCTTTCCCTTTATGGCCCTGAGTTTGGCTGTGCTGATGGCCCTTATCGTAGTTTCCTTTATCCCCCCGGACCTGGTTTTCATATCCTGAATCCTGATGACCACCCTCTTTGTGTCCACCCTCTTCCGCTGCATGATGTTCATCAAAGGAGGCGTGCTTGTCATGATGACCACTTTTGTGGTCCTCGTCGTAGAAGTCAGTGTTCTTCTTGTACTCGTCCTTATGGTACACGTTGTGATAACCTGTGGTCTTGTGGCCTTTCTTGTGATAAGCCGAGTTACCGTGGCTGTCGCCTTTTTCCCCTTTCACGGATTCTTCATGATGACCATACTGACCATCCGCCTCGCTATGGGACCCTCCATGACCACTGTTACTGTCGTAGTGACCTCAAGAAACACACACAAAGTCGAATAGAATACCATTCGAAGTATATAATTAACAGTTTTCCCGAGACATTGTAAGATAAAGCCATCGACATGTTAATTACAAAATTCTAAACGATCTGGTACCTGACGTTGAAAGACTCCGGTCCAAGCGATACTTTGAAAATAAAGATATATCCTGTACGATGTTCATATATAAATGACCACTTACCAGCTTGATGTTCACTGTCGTGCTTCTCTTTCTCCCCTTTGTCGAAGTTCCTAACATCTTTGAACCCCTTGTCCCCACGTTCGCCATGCTCGGCATGTTCTTCAACGTTATACTGCTTGCCATGTCCCGATGATGACGTTCCGTGATGAGCCCCAACATCAGTGATAACCCCTCCAGGCACAAAGACCCCATTCGGGCCAAGATCACCTCCATGAACATCAAAGTCATCCCCTTCTTCGCTGTCGTCGTCGTCTTCATCGCTGTCCTCGTCATGGTCATCGTCGTCTTCCACGACGTCAATTTGTCCATGTACCTCCCCTTTGCCGTCATGAACATCGGGGATGTATCGATGTTCCACAGGATTGGCCTTAGCTATCACCGGGACATAAGCTCCCACGTATGGCGTTGATAAGGGCACTGCCTGAAGACCATCCTTGATGAACAGCCCTTGATTTTGGTCATACGTTGCGATTCTGCTCTCCGGGGTCCCAAAGGTTACCACTGGTTGGAAGGCATCGATCTTTTCATGATCTGCAACTATGTGAACAGGAGCTGGAGCGTCGTAGAAGTGTCCATTCCCGTGTTTGTCATAGCGCACCAAAGTTGCTGGTTGGCCATGTTGTTGGCTGTACGTGTACCCCGTTGCGGAGTTCTCCAAATCCGCCATCCGCATTTTGGAGACAGTCATGGTCTCCACTTGGTGGGGCATCCCATTTGCCCAGCCCAAGACCACCCCACAGCAAAGTGCCAGAAGTGTGGTACCCATTTGTTGTGTTGCTTCCCTCGATTTGGCCACACTGGAGAACACCTGAGGAACACCCGAGATGCTGGACAAGTTCCAGGACTCTCTGCGTCTCCATATGGTCCTGGTCAGCTCTTTATATACCTTGTCTAGGTGGACCATGAATTTTTATCATGGTCTCGGTGATATCAAGGTCGCTGATAATTCAAGTACGTGACGGTGCTGACTGTGTTTTACCCTGCCACGGGATTAAAACCGTTTGCTTTGCGCAATTCGACTTCGACCGCAGGTTCCTCGACCGGTTCAGGATTGGCGTAACTAGACGTATTCATGGTCACATTAGGCGACGCAGAAGTCCTTGTCATAATTAGTCCTGTGGACCGCTATGGAGGACGTAGACGGCCACCAGGAACGGAAAGTTCTAACTTCAACGTCCTTCATCTTGAAACGATGTCAATGAAATTTAAAATGTGTGGTGGCGGAATTTTTTCATACGTTTTATACTTGGTTGGTTATCTTGTTAGAAGTGGGTTCTAACTTCAACATCTTTCATCTTGAAATGATGTCAATGAAATTTAAAATGTGTGGTGGCGGAATTTTTTAACACGTTTCATATTTGGTTGGTTATCTTGTTAGAAGTGAGTTCTAACTTCAACATCATTCATCTTGAAACGATGTAAATGAAATTTAGAATGGATGGCGGGATTTCTTCGCTCGTTTCATATTTGGTTGGTTATCTTGTTAGAAGTGAGTTCTAACTTCAACATCATTCATCTTGAAACGATGTAAATGAAATTTAAAATGTGTGGTACGCGGAAATAATAAATACGGAATAATAAATACGCGGAATAAATTAAAATCATGAACATCGTACAAATGTTAAAGTCCGAACGTACAAAAATCGTTCATAATCGTTCATTATACTATCATCAAACGGGAGAAGTGAAGAATATATTTGATATCAAGAAAGACTCTGTACTTGAAAACGTATGTCAATTACAGCTGCATTATATTTTCACTACATAATTAAATAATTAACATAAATCCTATATTTTGCATAAACCTGGATAGTACGGCCATAATATATAGCATTATATTTTCACTACATAATTAAATAATTAATAAAAATCCTGTATTTTGCATCTACCAAGATAGTACGGTCATAATATATACCAAGTCCGATCTCCATTGACAAACTAGCGATCGCTCAAAGAAACTTTTCCGTGTTTCCAGAGCGTTCTTTAATCTCCCGAGACGCCCAATCGCGTAGTCCGTGTCTTTGTTGGAGAGAATCTTGTTCGTTATTTCGCCATCCGTTTCGGTCAAGACACTCCGGTCATCGAGGTGCCTTGGTTGACTGGTCCGGTGAGCACTTCTCCCGTTTGCACCACCTCGGTTTCATAGTAAGTCCTCTAGCTAAAAGGCCCAACCTTGAGTGCGCAATACCGCAGCCACGGCGATGTGAAATCGACTTGTCGAAACTTCCGCGGGAACCCTTCCTCGGTGATGGAATCCTCTTCTAGCCAATCAGCCACTGGACCAACACAATAGGTTCAAAGATATAAAAGAGGAGAGTCCAGAACGACATCTTTGCAGTCAAAGTTCTGGAGTATCCTACGAAGGCCACAGACGCCCAGCGTCAGCCAAACCTGAGAAGGCCCTTATCCTTTAAACCAGGACAAACCATCTTCTATCTGGTCCAAGAAGAAAATGAGGAGGAGCCTGAAGAGTTGGCCGATGATATGCCTGCTCTGTTGCGTCGCGACGCATCCACTGGACCATCAGGACACCAGACTCCCTAGATCCGGATCATCGCTGATGAGGTCCAACTCGAGACTGAGAGACCTGGACATCCTAGGGTCGTCCGTAGGCACATTGGAGTACCCATCCAAGGATAGGTATGCCGATTTGATGGGAACCAGGGACGAGGAGAGCGGAAGCGAGAGTTTCGAAGATGTCCAAGTGGCGCCCAAGCCCACGACCTCGAGTAGGTACGAAATGTTGCCGATGCCCAGGAAAGCGGAACCCGATGCTGAGATGTTGCCGGTACATTACACCGGAGTGAAGCCCCCAGGCGTGGACCACATGGAGATGAGGTATCTGGACCCGGACACGGAAGGAACGCAGCAGAAAGTCGTGATCAAGAAAATTGATGGAGGGATAGAGATTGAAACTGGAGGTTCGGAGACTGCTGAAGAGGAAAAAGGGATGGAGGTGTCTAGCAAGGACGATGGGTCTCATGGGTTCAAAGAGGAACGAGGGTTCAAGAAGGGAGCAGTCTTCGAGAAAGGGTTCCGCGATGAGAGGGGGAAGGAAAATCGCAAGGGAGAGTATCAGGAACTCGCGGGGAAGAGGAAGAAGCACGACGATATTGGGTTCCATTATAAGGGAAGTGATGATGAGGATAGGGGAGAAGAGGATGCCAGTTTCCAGCTGGAGGAGGCTAGGAAGAAGGGGCACAATGCTGCTGGATATCGCAACGTTTATCACAAGGACGAGTATAAGAAGGACGCGGATTTCTATAATAAAGGACACAAGGGAGGGGACTTCCAGAAACATGGAAGATACGATGAGAAGCATGCTGCGATGGAAAGGGCGTTCAAAAAGGAAGCCAACCAGGATTTGGGAACTGAAGAAGTAGTAGCTGCGAAAGAAGGCAGCTTTGAAGCGGGGCATGATCTTAAGGATAGTAAAGGCCAGGATGGCAAAAAAGGATACGATGAATTTCATGAGAAGAACGAAGAGACTGGGAACAAAAGCGGAAGGATTTCGGTGGGGAAGAAGCTGGCCTTTGGTAAAGGACAAATTTTGAAAGCTCGCTGAAGGACTTCACGTTTAGCCAATTTCAGACCACTCTTTCTGGAATGCAGATAACGAAATTAAAGACTATTTTCTTACGGGTATAATATTTATTCCTATTCATGAACTGACGATGAGTATTACTTAGTCTTAAGAAAGTATTTATTGTAGATGTCAATAAAGTTACCTCTCTTTCCATAGTTAATTAACTTACAATAGTTAATCGGCTCATCACTTCCCAAACGATGGAAAACCGAATCATCACTATTCCCTAGGTATCATATGCAGTTAATAGTTGCACAACAATTTAATTTTCCAATAGTCAGAAGTACGTCAAGAACAGAGACAGTCCTTTACTCCATATCATCTGATCATCCCATTCAGATGACACCAGGGATGGGATCAAACCCCCGTTTCCCAGGTTCCTAACCTCTTTTCTAACCATCTTCCTTTCGCTCATTTCTAAGCGCAAAAAGATGATACACCCGAGGCATTTAATCTTATTTCCTGTGTAGCTTTTCGTAGTTGCCTGTTCTCACCTAGGCCAGCCATAAAGCGGTCGGAATGGGCTTTCGTCACGGAAGCCCCCTGATTAATGGATATTAATAATGTCGGCTCGGTTGTAGCGATAAATTGCAATTTTTATCCGGCCCGCGCGCAAATGAGAATGAAGGCGTAATTGATCCAACGTCGGGATGATGTATTCATGTTTGGTGGGCGATGTCGCGCCCGGGGGAGGAAAGCGTGACGACGCCGGGCGTCGGTCGTGACGCCGTGGAGGGACGTCCTACCACGGAGCGTCGCCACCCCTTCGTGGCTCAGTGAGCTCGGGTTCTGTGCATTCATCAACAATAAGCCGCGGCAGCTACCAGGGGGCTGGAGAACACGGTGCGAATACATAAATCTGCGAGGTCTGCACGCTGCCAGCCATATCACTTCGCACAACGGCTATGAATGAATAGGGCTGCTGAGTTATCGTCTGGTCGCCTTCCAGGGATGCAGCTCGCTCTGGACCGAACCTCCGAAAGGGATGTGGAGCTTGGAATCGGGAAATTCGGCTCTGCTCGTAAATACAACGCAGTTGCGACCAGACGTGCTACCGACTCGGGAAGGAAGAGGTTAGGACGTTCCTTCCTTTCGTGGTGGTCCAGCGAGGGATAGGGCATGTTCTGTAGGTTCTCTACCTCGCGTGTTGGATAGGACCCTAGAAAGAGCTTCTACAGGTGGATGGATATGGAAATTTGGTTGGACACATTGGAACAATGCAACTGTACTCAATGATACTGACTCGGGAGGAGAAAGATTAGGACGTTCCTTCCTTTCGTGGTGGTCCAGCGAGGAATAGGGCATGTTCTGTAGCTTCTCTAGCTTGCGTGTTGGATAGGACCCTAGAAAAAGCTTCTATGGGTGGATGGATATGGAAATTTGGTTGGACACATTGGAACAATGCAACTGTACTCAATGATACTGACTCGGGAGGAGAAATATTAGGACGTTCCTTCTTTTTGCGGCGGTCCAGCGACGAACAGGACATGTTCTGTAGCTTCTCTAGCTCACGTGTTGGATAGGACCCTAGAAAGAGCTTCTATGGGTGGATGAATAAGGAAATTCGATTGGGCTCATTGGAACAATGAGCCCAATCGAACTGCACCTGATGATATTGATTCGGGAGGAGAAAGATTAGGACGTTCCTTCTTTTTACGGCGTTCCAGCCAGGAACAGGACATGTTCTGTAGCTTCTCTAGCTTGCGTGTTGGATAGGACCCTAGAAAAAGCTTCTATGGGTGGATGGATATGGAAATTTGGTTGGACACATTGGAACAATGCAACTGCACCCGATGATACTGACTCGGGAGGAGAAAGATTAGGACGTTCCTTCTTTTTGCGGCGGTCCAGCGAGGAACAGGACATCTTCTGTAACTTCTCTAGCTCGCCTATTGGATAGGACCCTAGAAAGAGCTTCTACAGGTGGATGGATAAGGAAATTCGGTTGGGCTCATTAAAACAATGCAACTGCACTCAATGGTACCGACCGAAAGTTAGGGGTTCTCTATCTTCAGTTTCCAATTAGAAATGGTCCTTTAACTTTGAGGAAATGAGAGTCCACAGATGTTCAATTATTGTCGGGTCTTCGGGGATGCTGCTCGTCGGTTTTCCTTGGCTCGTTGTCTGGACCAAATCTCGAAGAGGGATTTGGCGTCCAAGAGAATCGAGGAGCTCGTAAATACAATGCAGCTGCGCCCGGAAATGGTATTGCACGACGAAGGAAGAGATTACTAAGTGCATCGTTGTCTCACCAATTTCATAACAACATCCAATCACAACTACAAAGATTGCTCCTTGGGTTCCACGTCCATAATCCTCATAATTGGCCTGGCAATTCTTTGCAACTTATAATTAATAATTTAATATCAATCATGATTTTTCAAGCTAGCTCGCTGGGTCTCTCATGAAACATTGACAGCAAAAGATGTTAAAATAAAATATGCCAAAGCATTTAATACTTATCAGACTCGTCAACGACCATTATCATTATCTTTAGCTATAGCCACTACTTTTTTTAAATTGTTGACCTTTAATACAGGTATACTTATCGACTTATCACTATAAACAATATAATTATGATGAGCTCTGGCAGAAGATATGCCTTTTCTTATCCAATGCCCATGAAATGTTTCTTATCAGAGTTGTATTTTCAATATTAACCATTTGCACTGAAAAGGTGACTTAGTTACCGGCACCTAGAATGGCAAAGTCCTCGAGTGCAATTTGTTAATTCCTATACATAATTAATTACCATCCTGATATTAAAATCGAGGCCATTTTATTTAAAGCTTTAAACATTAAACAATAAGTCCTTCAGGGTTAGTAAAAGCGAAAAATTACAAGAACAAAGGAAAATCGAATTTGCGATAAACCGGACGAAGTCAGGTGAAGCTTCATGTCACTTTCTCGTGTACATAAGGTTATTATTAAAAATGTATAGTAACACGATTTTCACGTAATCTAGGGTAAATTCAATAATAAAATGTTCTCATAAGTATATGAAAAAATGGCGGCAATGGTTTTAAAGAAACTGATGAATGGACTTAATGCATTTAGGAATCTCACAGGGCAGATTGAATTATTAAATGTTCGAACATGTAAACAATTTTCCAATTTAAGTTGTACGGTGAGTCGCACTTTTATGTATTACATTAGTTGGTAGCTTCAACTATGTGGAAACTAGATTTCATGTCCTTTTCATGTTTCTGTCTCGAAAATGGATTGTATGATGATATTTGTAGAGGTTAATTGTGGTGAAAAATTATAGTTGATAAGGAAAATGCTTTATCAAATCATAGATATTTACTATACCTCACCATCTTCCATCAGCGTCTTTACATCTAGTGAAATCCATTCCTTCCCATTCAACTTGGACTTTTTAATGGAACGCGATCGGCATTTCTTACCTCGGTAATACCGCTTAATGGCGAAGCGCTTCCGGCTTCGAAACTAATTGCGAGAAGGTGACGTCGCCCGTTTCCGCAGGGTCTTCAGGGTACGAAAATAGTTCCTAACCTAAAAAGGAGCCTCGTAACTCTTTGTCAGCAAGTGGAATTGCGCCGCGAACCGTCTCGGACTGGTTCGCCTCATTAGAACGCGAACTTCTCGGTGAGAGTCTCTTTACTTTCCACCGGAGAATCACTTCCCCGGAAAACCTCGACGCTTCGTCTCGCTTACGTTAGATGTCCGGCATTTTGATCATCAGATCGGAAGACGCCTCCTTGGAATCGAAATCGTAGCCAATTGGATATTTCCGAAGGCAATTAACTCAGAAATCAGTGAAGACGATTTCCTTCAGAGACTATTGCCTTTCATTCCTTTGATTGAATCCATTAGTTCATTCACTGCCCGCTACCAATCTACACGGCATTGCCATCAGATTTTGTTGCTCTTTACATTTGGTGATTTCCCTGTCAAGGTGTATAGAACATGTTCAAGTGCACACTAATTTGGTTCATTAGTTCAGTCACTGCCAGCTACCAATCTACACAGCATTGGCATCAAATTTTGTTACTCTCTACATTTGTCGATTTCCCTGCCAGGATGTATAGAACATGTTCAAGTGCACACTAATTTGGTTCATCAGTTCATTCATGGCCAGCTGCCAATCTACACCGTCAAAAATCTTGTATTAGATGTCTACAGGAGAAATTCCAGGGAAGTATTGGCATTAGATTTTGTTGCTCTGTATATTTGTCAATTTCCCTACCAGGGTGTATAGAACATGTTCAAGTACACACTAATTTAATCCATTAGTTCATTCACTGCCCGCTACCAATCTACACAGTATTGGCATCAGATTTTGTTGCTGTGTACATTTGTCGATTATCCTACCAGGGTCTATAGAACATGTTCAAGTGCACACTAATTCATTCCATTAGTTCATTCACTGCCAGCTACCAATCTACACAGTATTGGCATCAGATTTTGTTACTCTGTACATTCATCGATTTCCCTACCAGGGTGTATAGGACATGTTCAAGTGCACACTAATTTAATCCATTAGTTCATTCACTGCCAGCTACCAATCTACACAGTATTGGAATCACAGAAATCTTATATTAGGTATCTACAGGAGAAACTGCTGGGAATTATTGGCATCAGATTTTGTTGCTCTGCACATTTGTCGATTTCCCTGCCAGAGTGTACAGAACATGTTCAAGTGCACACTAATTTAATCCATTAGTTCATTCACTGCCAGCTACCAATCTACACAGTATTGGCATCAGATTTTGTTGCTCTGTACATTTATCGATTTCCCTACCAGGGTGTATAGAACATGTTCAAGTGCACACTAATTCGGTCCGTTAGTTCATTCACTGCACGCGAAGAGCTAAAAAGTCTCTCTTTAACGGGCGGTTCCGCTCTTCAAGGTGGCACATTCGAGCTGCAGCTCTAAAGTATACAAAAGGTTCGAAAGCTTGTAACTAAGGCAGTTTTAAAGCTGCAAATTACGGAGTTTACTCGTTTCTGTTATCTCTCCAACCAGAAGAACTTATGTTTGAGTCGCACTCTGGGCCTTTATTGTTCCTAAATTTGCGTTAAAAAAGCGCCTTTTCCCGCTACTTAATCTTCGGTGCATCTGACTGTAATATGTGTTCCTAGAAATAATTTATTGCTAGTTATCTCGAAACGAGCGTGCTTTTATGATCCTAAAACCAGTAAAGAAACATATTAAGACATTTACTTTGGACTTCTTCGCCCTGTCCTCATTTAAACTATCATTTTTTATTACAGGGTCCTTTATTAAAATGGACATGGTCCTTGCGGAGTATCTTCCAGATGGACAAAGCGATGAAAAATTTGCATGAAATTAGCCCAAAGCCCGAAGTGTCGCCTGTTCGTATACCCTAACCTTCTCGCACTCCTACCGCGTAATTAAAGTTTATGTCTGTCGGTTTACTTCAATCTCTGCTCGCAATTACACCATGGTGCCATTGACTCGGCCAGAAGCTGGACGTTATGTTCACCGACCCTAACCTATCCCACGCTAACACAATACTGAACTACCAAGCCAGTTCGGTGGAATACTCTTAAGAACAAAGTATCTGTCTCAAATCGCCTGATTTCAGAGAGGTTTCACTTCACCTTAAAAGTAAAGTTCTACAAATTCTCGGTGCAGCACTTCCGCCCTGAAAAAATCTGGGGCGATTATTGAAGTTGGTGGGGCCGTGGTAACACAATACTCAACTATCAAGCCAGTTCGATAGAACACTCTTAAAAAGAAGTATCTTTCTCAAATCGCCTAATTTCAGGGAGGTTTCACTTCGCCTTAAAAGTAAAGTACCGAAAACTCCCGGAGCAGCACTTTCGCCCTGAAAAAAGGTGGGGCGATTAATGAAGTTAGTCGGTTGAGCCGTGGTAACGCAATACTCAACTATCAAGACGGAATTACACTCGAGAAAGTTCCGGTGAGTTAGGGTACGGCCCGAGTGGAGGCGCGCAAAGAGGGTCGAGAAGACAAGGACTCGGGACGTCTCGAGGCATTTCCCATCTTCGAGCCAGTGGAGCTATCCGAGCTTGGCTAACTCGATTTGATTTCGATTCGAGCGTTGCACTTCGCACGGCCGGCACTTCGTTGGCCCCGAAGTGTCAGACGTTACCGGAGACCCTTCTCGCATCGCCGAGTTGCGTCGCCATAGTGTCGAACCCCTGTACGGGTTCTAGGCACTTCCTTTGCATAATCCTAGAGAACGACTGTCTATGCAGGGTTGTCTGGACTTGGTCCAAGTATAGTAGCTCTTGTGTGCGTGGAGTGTTCTGTAGTAGATTCCACCTTGTCGGTAACTAACCCCAGGTTGTACAACGCTGAGTGTCGAAGTCGATTTGTGTGTGTCCCTAGGGGTGTTGTGTCACCATCAACTACGTTAGAGGTTCATAGACCTAATATGTAAGTACTAGTCGCGATGTACGACTGTCGTCGAGTTTCTTACAATATATTCTGCATATATAACATCGTTAGCAGAGGTTTATAGACCTATCTTGTAAGTACTAGTCGCAATCCAAGTAGAACACAGCCTTGGCCACAACATGACGGAACATTGGTCCATTATGTGGATGTTGGTCAATATGTAGCGCATAATATGCAGGTGTTGAAATTCATTTTTATTTTAAGTATTGTCGGGGAAATATTAATTGAACATTCGTTCGATATTGTGATGCGATGTGATAGTGGCGTCAAAGAGGTCCTGATGTCATGGGTATCATCCGCTAATTGCAGGGTCTCTTGCAAAGTGCAAGACCCAACCGTTCTACGAGGATCCTTACCTCAGGAAGAGCATTTGCTTACTTGAAGGATTAGCCAAGATTTCCAGAAAAAAGGATACGTGGCGATGTGCTGTGGTGGATCATTAGGACCAGATGGAACAACAGTTCCATGTTGTGGTTCGACCAGCACCATTTGCAAGAGACCCGACCAGCACCATTTGCAAGAGACCCGTCCAATACATCAGAGTCACAACAGCGTCAAAGTCTACATGTCTATACGTACATATCTCCGCATGGCTATCATATTAACAGGCAAAATAATTAACGCTATCAATCCACATCGTTATCGCAGAGAACTTGATATTTTCCGAAGGCATAAAAAAATGGAAAAATCGGAGTTACAACAGCCTAGAACTCCACATGTCTACATGCCTATACGTATATATCTCCGTATGGCCATCATATGAATAGGCAAAGGAATTAACGCTGTCATGGCAGGAAAAAAGTACAGAAAAGTCGAGCCTGGCACAAGTTCTGACAATGCGAGGATCTGCTAGTTAATCCTCGAGCTTTCGGAAAAGCCGATCGAGTTCTCGAGTTTTCCTATCGGGCCGAAAATATCGAAATGCCGAACTCGCTCTTTTTTGGGCTGACATGTACAAGGAAAAGGCATTTAGTGGATTAAGGTGAAGTGAAAGCCCTGTCGAATCAATCGACTCGAATAAGACCTTTTTTTAAGGGTGCTGGATCAAACTGCCCGAAACTTTGACACATTACTCGTGATATTTGGACGTTTCATGTATATTAAATGACCCTTTCATATCACCTTAAGGGGATGTGAAAGTGGCATCAACTGTTCATGACACATTTCTACTAACTGGGTGTACTGAATCGTTCCAAACTTTACAACGTGGATGTGGTGCTCTATGGTAGGACCTGAAACCCATGAAATTTTTTACAGAAAATGTTGAAAACGTCTGTAAACAAATTTTGTTAAAATTTGTAATCTCATGGGTGTCAGGACCCTCTTTATAGATTCCATATTCTCATTGTCAAGTTTGAAACGAGAAAGTTGTGTACAGGAGTGACTAGAATTTCCTAGTGGGTTCTGTAAAAAATAAATATGCATTTCACGCTAAAGCTGCATTGCGGTGAAGGTCTGGTACTTCGCGAGGATTCTCGTTCTTGCCAAGAAAGTCTGCGACGAGCTTCGCATTTGTCCGATTAGACGAAGCTCAACCCTTTAACCTCTTCACTTACAATATCGCGTGAGAGACGTGGTATATCAAACAAAACAGTCATCGATACCGAAAAAAAGATGGACTCATGACAACCGCACTTACCTACGCATGTGATTCACCCACAGCACTTATTTGAATAGAACAATGAAGCGTTAACGATGCCAATGAAGTTCTTCCGAAGCGATTATTAGATCGAAATCGGGGATTTGCATCTTCATGTCCATCCAGCACCAAAAAACCTGAACTATGAACGGGAGCGCAGCAACAAAGCAGTCATGGATACTGAAAAAAGAACGACTCATGACAACCGCATTTGCCTACGCATGTGATTCACCCACAGCACTTATTTGAGTAGCACAATGTAGCGTTAACGATGCCAATGAAGTTCTTCCGAAGCGATTATTAGATCGAAATCGGGGATTTGCATCTTCATGTCCATCCAGCACCAAAAAACCTGAACTATGAACGGGAGCGCAGCAACAAAGCAGTCATGGATACCGAAAACAGAACGACTCATGACAACCGCATTTACCTACGCATGTGATTCACCAATAGCACTTATTGGAAGAGAACAATGTAGCGTTAACGATGCCAATGAAGTTTTTCCGAAGCGATTATTAGATCGAAATCGGGAATTCGCGGCTTTTGCACGTTCCCATCAGTCCAGCACAAAAGAAGTTGAACATCGACGGGGAACGCGGCAGACGCTACTTGCTGCCAATCGCTCGGGGCGCTCTTCGTCGTGTATTTGTATTGGCCTAACGAACTAGGAATTCGCCAACGAGTCCGGAGCGCGACGGGAGCAAAAGGAAAATCCGGGGAACACACAAAACCGCCGGTTTTTTTCCCCCCCGTCGCGAAGTGCGGCGCAAAACTCCATGAATTATTCACGGCAGTTCTTCGCTCGACCGATTCCGCACTCCGGCGCGATTCCGCGTTGCCTCGCACGACCGCAAGCCAGTTCGAAATAACTACGTCGCTCGATGAAAATTTTCTTTATGTACCGGATGCTCGTTGTTGCGTCCTCGT
This sequence comes from Orussus abietinus, assembly GCF_000612105.2. Classification (NCBI taxonomy): domain Eukaryota; kingdom Metazoa; phylum Arthropoda; class Insecta; order Hymenoptera; family Orussidae; genus Orussus; species Orussus abietinus. Next base: position 72,915 of record NW_019394390.1, on the reverse strand, counting down.
AGACCGATCGACGACTTCTGCCGATCCGACTGGTCGATTTGTTCATATCGCCGGACAAAGATGAGAATTTCGTCCTGGAGAGTTTCATCCTTCTCAATACCAGAAAGGACGAAACAGTATCCCAGGGAAAGGAGGCAGGATTATTTGTAGTTGATATTTTTACATGTCGTTACGATTTCAGACACTAATTTCAACGGAAGCAGATCGTATGATCATTTGTCTAGATTCATCTCCTTTATGTTCTTCAGTTTGAGCGGAATATCGTAAATGCTCCGGGAATTGAAAATCCACATGGCTTTGATGTCCTGTCATCAACAAAGTCTGTTGAAAAATCCTTCTCAATACCAGAAAGGACAGATCAATATCCCTGGAACAGAAGGCGGGATTATTCCTAATACGAGTGTGGCCGAAGGGAACAAAGTGGCCCAAGATTGCATTTTGTTGGTCCACCTCTCGAGGAGACTCCAGGTCTCCTAGCTTGATTTCTCTCTGCAGTTCCTTCGATTCTCCCTTTCCTCCATTCCTGGTTTCCTATTTTTCCGCGTCTCTCCTAACACCTCCGCCTCATCGATTGAGATCGTCAAACCCATTGGCCGGTCTTCTGCAGACTCCTTCCTGACCAAATTGCATAAAATTGTCCCCGGTAATCAGGGTCTTTCGTCCTGGCGACCAAAGCCAACGACGAGGCGCCCCAGGAAAGAATTCTCAAAGGCTCTCCTCTAATGAGAGACGTGCCGTCGTATCCTGGACCGCATCTCAAATCGAATTACCGGATTACCGAAACGGACCGACTTCCTTGTGTTCCCTGAAAAACCCCCACGCTGCATTTCCCTTTGTGTGTTTCCTGCAAATCCCTCTTTAAGGCGATCCTAAAGTGGCTGCACAAAGGTCTCGTTTGTGAAATTTTTCTCTCAATTTTGTGCGTTGAGTCGCTGCAAAGTTTGCAACATGAATATAGAGGCCATGATGAAGGTCCGGACACCCATGAAATTTGAATTGTTTAAAAATTGTGTTATAGGTATTACAAACATTCTTTATTAAAAATGAACCCGTAAACTCCGGATTAGGAATCAAACCCGCGAATCGACATCTTGTTCATGTGCTGGTCCTTCAAGAAGGAACCACCTAATCTCCTTTATCAACGCAACGCCTCCACCAAACTTGTCGCGGAGGGAGACAATCGCTAATCCTTGGGATAACGTTAGCTCCAGAGTCGCTGATAAAGGACTTGATGTGGTGGGTGAAAAATGATCGCGTTAAGCGTCGAACCCACCGTGGACGCTTATCGCACGGGTCGTGAACCTTAATTGTTAAGACCAAATGAGACACCTTTAGCACCCTGCACGAGGGTGCACTAAGCTCGTGCATTAGAGCGTATGTACGTTATGGCTTAGCTAACTTCTCATTAACCTAGATATCTTGGCAAACAAACCCGTGCTCTCGTTATGTTCCGTATAAGTGGTGCAGCCACCGCTAGGCGGCACTTCCATCGGTTCCTCTTAAGTTACCATCAGAAGTTCTTCCCAAAAGTTCCTTCCAGAGGATGCTGGGTCTGCATCCCTGGAAAATCGCTCAATGAGCTTGAATGCTCCTAGTTGGGGTGGCTTTCGGGGTAATAATTTCAATTAGCTGCTTTGTTATCGCTCTCGGTGCGGTGAGTTTATTAAAAATGCATGTCGTTAAAAACACACAATACTGTTGTGTGGGTTAACTCATTGCACTTTCGACATTATCCGGCAAATTAAAAGGATTCATAAAATGTGTATAGACATCTTCATATATTAAATCCATGTTAGTATCTGTTCACGTTTCGACAGCAATAAATCAATACACACTTATAAGAACACATGTAATAACAAACGCCGCTAAAAAGTGAAATATACATGAAGTACATAATTACCCGAATCACTAGAGAATTCTTTGGCCGTTTATCCGCTCAACGGAGCGGAAATGAACATTAATCCTAATGTTCAGTCCGCCGCCATCTTGGCGAGCACTTCCGCCGCCCTAGCGGCAAACTTATAAACTATAAATCGGCTCTTATGTGGGTTAACGCAGCGCGCCTTCGGAATTATCCGGGGAATTTACGAGGAGCTTGTTGCCAAAACCGCCGTCGCGAAGAAAGAGATTCGCCGAACGAGCTGGGGGGAAATATCCGCGATAATGACCGAAGGAGGAAAGGAAATGGAGCGACCGAAGAGGGAGAGAAAGATAGGGCCGAAGTGGAGAGGCGAAGGGGTTGCCTGAACGAGCCGGCTACAGGGTGAGAGGAAGAGGTTAATTTAGGAAAGAGGATTTTACCCAGACGAATCGTTTGTAATCCTTAACAAAGGATCACGCTGGATGCCGGGGTGCTCCGCAATCTCGAAAGAAAAGACAACGAGGAAGAGATGGAAATAGAAGCGGCTGCATAACCTGGGGGAGAAGGACGAGAAGATGGGGATGGAACGAGCAGGAGAGAGAGGGAAACACTCAAGGATGGTAATCTTCCACACGAAATGAATTCTTACCGCATCATGGAATTCGGGAAATTTTGCGAGGATACTATCCAACAAACACCCTTTGTTATATCATTGTTATGTAACCGTGTCTGGTGGGAGTATATACAGAAATGGCGACTGGTTTTTGCCAAGGACTGGGAGGACTTCTTTGAAGATCCTGCGATGGCGGGAACGGAGCTACCCCTGTTCAATTCACTTTCGGGAAGTGGTGGTTCAAGGAACGGGATTTTTATCCTGCAAGAAGTATTCACTTTGTCGCCATACGGCGTCTGTCGTTTGGGGAGATAAGGGATGGGGAGAAGATACGACATTTAAGGTGATATGAAAGAGGCAACCTATGTACACTGGGAGACTTCAACGCCCTCCCATCCTGCACAGGCGATGCCGTATCTGCAGGAGAGGCATCACCTGTGCAGGATGAGAAGGCGTTGATGTCTCCCAGTGTACGTATAAAGCTGTCATCATCATATAATGGAACACAAGAAATGAATTTTGTTACAAATTGTGTAAAAATTGAAAATCACACATATATACAATGGCGGACATGAATGCCTCCCCTGCAGATACGGCATCGCCTGTGCAGGATTGGAGGGCATTGATGTCTCCCAGAGTACAGTGGCGGATATGAATGCCTCCCCTGCAGATACGGCATCGCCTGTGCAGGATGGGAGGGCGTTGATGTCTCCCACGATACATATAAAGCTGTCATTATCACATAATGCATGGTATGGAACACAAGAAATGAATTTTGTTACAAAATGCGTAGAAATTGAAAATCAAACATATGTACAATGGCAGATATGAATGCCTCCCCTGCAGATACGACATCGCCTGTGCAGGATGAGAAGGCGTTGATGTCTCCCAGGGCACGTATAAAGCTGTCATCATCATATAATGCATGGTATGGAACACAAGAAATGAATTTTGTTACAAAATGCGTAAAAATTGAAAATCACACATATGTACATGTACATATATGTGAAATTCCAAATGAACAGGATAAATGTTCTCTTAACTGGGAAATAGGAAGTTCGTCGTTTTAGGGAAGTAAGAGCTCTACGAGAAGATGTAGAGTCCAACGTGTCAATGTTAGGTTGAAGGATTATTTGTATTCGCTTTGAAACTTAGGAACATTTAAGTAGTACATTTTGAAAGTTCAATATTAGTTAAGAGTCTCGGCTGTATCAGAATGTCGAGTATTTGTGCACATAAGTACTTGGTGAGAAACGCAGTCCAACCCCTAGAAAGTTCCTAGCGTGAAATTCCGCGTTTGTCTTTGACTTCCAAAACCACTAAATAATTTAACACATCAAATATCACCTAACATTGACACAGCCTTTTACTTCTTTACCAATTATTCCCCAAATAAAAATATTTACATAAACAAGTCTCTTCACCATTCCTGAAACGTCTGGGTTTCTTTTTACACGATGAATGCGTACCGTGTTATAAAAAGGAAAGGATGCCTTAAAGTTTGTTAAAAGAGAATTTAACGGAAAAAGGTTCTTTACAACCATGTTAAACAAAATGTGTTCATTTCTAGTTAGAGGCCTCAAAATTCCCATGAAATGAACATTCTGAAGTAGAAGTCGCGAAGTACAATTCAGTTCCAATAATGCATGAGTTTCATTTTTAGATAGAGGCCTCCAAATTGCCATGAAATGAACATTTTGAAGTAGAAGTCGCGAAGTACAATTAAGTTCGAACAATGCATGAGATTCATTTGCAGGGTTCATTTCTAGTAAGAAGAAATGAACATTCTGAAGTAGAAGTCGCGAAGTACAATTAAGTTCGAACAATGCAAAAGATTCATTTGCAGGGTTCATTTCTAGTAAGAGACCTCGAAATTGCCACGAAATGAACATTCTGAAGTAGAAGTCGCGAAGTACAATTAAGTTCCAATAATGCATGAAATTCATTTGCAGGGTTCATTTCTAATAAGAGGCCTCGAAATTTCCATGAAATACTTTCGGGGCGTAAAATCAATTCCAGAATGAACATTTCCCCGTCGACCGTGCACAAGTGAGGAGACGAAGTGGGGGAAGATAATCCATCGCATTCATTAGTCACATCGGGCGAATTGGATTCCGACTGAGCCCTCGGCAGAAGTTGTCGACTTTAGCTCCCGATTCGGCCATTTCTCCAAAGATTTTCATTAGCTATGCTCGGAGCTGTTTCCCGGGTTTTTTATTCCTTCTGATCAGCCCGGGGCGAGTCTGTACCAAGCAGGGCAGGGTGATCGATATTATTCATTTCCATCCCCTGTCTATGAGAGTTCACGACACGCCGACATCCTACTCGGGCATGTTCGATTTCTGCGCCATGGCGGACACGGCTCTGTGATTTGTAACTTTCTCCTACGCGGATTTGTTCGCGTAATTTACGCACAGCTGACTCTTGAAATGCGGTGGATCTGACACTGCGTGGGTGTGGTCAAAATGCCCGTAAATCACTAGGATTAATAATAAACCAGGCTCGAGCCCGACAACAAAGAATTGCCGCATGGCCGCTACGCGCGTCGAAAATGAAATTTCTAAGTTAAAATGATTACCCCTTATCACTCCAATCGGCAGTAATACTGCAGATTTCTTATAGTCTTCTAATATTCTTGGAGCGATCAAAAGTTCTCCATGAACCTCACGGTGTTGTGCATTTTCGCTTTCATCCCCAAGAGAGACCAAGATTGGCGAAATGGCGAAACCGAAATCGCTCCGTTTTTCTCCCAGAGGATCCAATTTCGAAACGTTCGTTTCCTTCGGAATAGGCGAACGAGACACCCTGGTGGAACTGGAGGATGAATCCGACGTGTGGCGAACCGCGGTGTAACATTTCAGTGAATAATGGCCCGACAGTGCCGTGTGTCACATGTGGATGACGCGAAACACCCTGGTCATTTAACGGCGGACGAGCAAGCCGATTTTTATTTTCGAGAATCCCGGGTCAGCGTCCTCGACCACCTACACTGAGGGGCATTCACTCAGGAAATCGTGGATTTTGACCCTCGACATTGTGTGGAAATCATCGAAACCACAATTTTAAGGTGATGTGAACCTCCACTCACATCAGTCGATTCAAATGAAACACTTCTTTTTAAGGGCGCTTACCACTCCAGGGATCTAGTAGGGCCTCATGGGGACTTTCCAACCGATTGCGCTCAACAAATGCTCATTTTAAAGATAAAATGTTGACGTGCTTCACTGTGCTTCACTATGCTTCTATTTGGGTTGGGCACATTTGTAAGGCATCATACCAAATTCGCGGTATAATCGCGTGTGTTTCTAAAATTTCGAAGGCTAAACCTGGCATCAACTACGTGTTCAATATGAACGGATGCTGCAGCTGATGTGTTCAATGTTGTGTCCAAACGGATCAGCAGCAAAACTGGTACCACACATTGATGTAGCCTCTTCTTGAAAGGTTAATCACGTGTATAAGGCCGCTTTACACCAAATCCGAGGTACAATCGCGTGTGTTTCTAAAATTTCGAAGGCTAAACCTGGCATCAACTACGTGTTCAATATGAACGAATACCGCAGCTGATGTGTTCCATGTTGTGTCCAAACGAATCAGCAGCAAAACTGGTACCACACATTGATGTAGCTTCTTCTTGAAAGCTTAATCACGTTTATAAGCCGCATCATACCAAATCCGCGGTATAATCGCTAAATAATTTCAAAGGCAAACCCTGCCATCAGCTACGTGTTCAATATGAACGGATGCCACAGCTGATGTGTTCCATGTTGTGTCCAAACGAATCAGCAGCAAAACTGGTACCACACATTGATGTAGCTTCTTCTTGAAAGCTTAATCACGTTTATAAGCCGCATCATACCAAATCCGCGGTATAATCGCTAAATAACTTCAAAGGCCACACCTGCCATCAGCAACATGTGTCTCGCCGGGTTTCATTTCATTAAAAAGTATGTTTTCAACGCCATTCATGAGTCATTCTCAAACTGGAAACTATTCAGTACCTTTCCATACAATCAATTGTTATTAAGTTCCAAAGAAAGGCGAAGAAAATTGGCCCCTAATGACGACTTTAGATTGCTTAAATTTCGGAACGGGAATGAACCGCGAAAGGTTGGAGTCGCCTTCGACAGACGGAGGGAACAAGTTCGAAGTGGTCCCCGCTATAAAGCACGAGTGATTTCCATTCCCAGGAAAGTTTAATTACCGGCTTTAATTAAACTTTGTTAACGAAAACAAAATCCAACCTATAATGCGCATTATTCATCAGAGGAGGGTGTAGTTGGTGAAATAAATGGGGAGCCCTGGAAATGGGTGATAATGAGTAAATGACGCGTGGCTCGTAAAAGATGCAGAATAATGTCGCAAAAAACAAACTGGCTAATGTAAGATGAATTTCCGAGCTGTTCATTCTTCCTCTCTGGGAGTTAGACGCGATATGAAAGGCGCTATGAAATTTAACTAGAGTGGTAACATAACCTGGCGCGTCTACTTAGCGACATTTATATTTATGTTGAAGTCATTTACAGCCTATGTTGAGAATTATACGGAATGAAGCGTTTCCGTGCGTCATTTTAGTAAAGTATTGATGAAGAAATCGACGTCAAACTGTCGAAATTTCATGAATTCATTATTCTAGCGGCTGTTTACGACCAACGTCGCCATCTGTGACGTTTAGCTGCAACTAAACTTTTGCTCCAGAGACACGTGTCGAGTGAAATCCTGTTGACGATCATAAATCCAGAGGATTTCTGGAGTTTTACTTCGATTTGTAATTATTGTACGAAAACGACAGGTGGAGTATGCCATTTGGTACAATACCCAATATAATTCCACACAGCTGTCAATATAAAAGCAAACGTCAGCAACGTAGGCATTTATAAAAATCTTCTTTATCGACGTCGATCAAGTTCCTTGACGTGTTTCACTTCACCTTTACCCATCGCCTAATTTAGGCAATTTCACCCCATACTGTAGTAGTACTTTTGGCATTTTTTCATTTCAAGAACTGTTTAAGATACGCTGGGGCCGTTCACTTCACCTCCCATGGGATTTCCTGGAGGTCCTTTGAATTCGGGATCGCAACTTCCCCCCAAGTTTCAAGCCTCAAGTATTAGGGACCAGCGATAGAAACGAATTTCCATGCTTGCACACGATTTCCCCGAGTTCGCGCGATTTCCTTGAACTCTCGGCAGACCGAGAGAGGATCAAAGGCAGCTTCCACTTTCCCGCGAAAGTGACTTCCATTTCGCAAATAGTCCTAGGAGCAGGATTTAAAAAAGGACCGTCCAACATCCCACGTGTTCGAACGCACGTCCGGGATTCATCAGTAAATTGGAAATCGTTATCCAGTTGACTCTTCATCAACAGAAATCCAGGCTACAAACGGGGCCACCCATCGTCTAATTTAGGCAATTTCATCCCATGTTATAGTAGTACTTTTGGCATTTTTTCATTTTAAGAACTGTTTAAGATACGCTGGGGCCGTTCACTTTATCTCCCATGGGATTTCCTGGAGGTCCTTTGAATTCGGGATCGCAAGTTCCCCCTAAGTTTCAAGCCTTTCAAGCAGGATTTAAAAAAGTACCTTCCAGCATCCCACGTGTTCGAACGCACGTCCAGGATTCATCAGTAAATTGCAAGTCGTTATCCAGTTGATTCTTCATCAACAGAAATCGAGGCTACAAACGGGACCACCCATCGTCTAATTTAGGCAATTTCATCCCATACTGTAGTAGTACTTTTGGCATTTTTTCATTTCAAGAACCGTTTAAGATACGCTGGGGCCGTTCACTTTATCTCCCATGGGATTTCCTGGAGGTCCTTTGAATTCGGGATTGCAACTTCCCCCCAAGTTTCAAGACTTTCAAGCAGGATTTAAAAAAGTACCGTCCCACATCCCACGTGTTCGAACGCACGTCCGGAATTCATCAATAAATTGCAAATTGTTATCCAGTTGACTCTTCATCAACAGAAATGGAGGCTACAAACGGAGCCACCCATCGTCTAATTTAGGCAATTTCATCCCATACTGTATTTTTTTTCTAAAACCCAAATTTTGAAAGCGTCAGGGTAATTCCTAGGTGCTCGCGAGTCATGTGTAAAAGTTTCAGACAGATCTATCCAGTACCCTTAAAAAAGTGTCTTACTAGAGTCGACTGATATGAGGGGGTTTCACTTCACCTTAATGTGGACGAGTATGACCGAGTGGATAGTTGAGAACTTAATTTGGGATTTGACGAGAACCCCGACTGGTACATTAAATCACGTTCGTGTTGGCGTGAGAACAACCCGTACCGGCATCAGTACCAGTTTCGAATCGTTTATTCGCAACCAGTTAGGATTTCGTAAATGAACAAACCTTTGAAATTACAAGGATCATGCCATCAGACCCCGACATGGCAGTCGCCGGCTGTCACGAAAGCAAATCCTGCCCAAGGAAGAAATGGCATCACGCGATCCGATTGTCATGTCTAATCGCTGCTATTCGGTGAAACTCTATTTTGCATAGCCAATTTCGGAAACAATTTTCTTTTATGGAAGATCATTTGAACACGATACCCTGTACTTTCGCAACTGCTATTAATATGTAAAGTGTACGATTTCTTATAATTAAGTAATGACAATCTACCAATTTCTAATTAAAATCAGGTATGCCGAGTAGCGTTTACATGATACACATTTAAGTTAGGTAGAAAACGAGTGTTAATCGACTGGATATGTTGGACTGGCAACTAAGTGATGGACAATAAGTGATGATGGCAACTGAGTGCGGACTTTAAAGAACCATCTATCGACAAAATCCGCAAGCATTTAGTTGCCAACCCAATTTCGTGGATCCACAGGCATTAGGATTTGCATCCAACACAATGGCACCTTCCAGATCCATGCATCTTTGGTTGTCCTAATGATGGTGCCTAACAATGATGGTGATCCTAATAATGGTGCCTGAAGATTCATGAAATGCGATTTACTGCCTGGACAATCCTTAGTTCCGAGTTTGGTGTGTCAGGACGTCCAGAGGTCCAACAGCCACCAACAAGAAGATACGGAGTTTATGCAAATCCCAGTGCCTGAAGATTCATGAAATGCGATTTACTGCCTGGACAATCCTTAGTTCCGAGTTTGGTGTGTCAGGACGCCCAGTGGTCCAACAGCCACACAAGACGGTCCGGTCCAGACACAGGGCCCTTATTCAGCGTCCATGGGAAGACAGACGCGTGTGTGCTCCCATAACAATCACTAAATCATTATAATTGTAATTTATATCCCGCATGATCCTATGTTAATTATAACGGAACGGCCATGCGTCTCTGGGAACAGTCATGGCATGCGCGTTCCCTTCCGCGGGATTTATGGGATTTATGGGATCTCACGGATTTCGTCCTGCCGTGCTTTTTTCCGGCATTTCCCCCTTTGGTGCCGGGAAATATTGCGCGATAACGGACCGGCTGGGACTTCAATTAATCTGACTTGAAAAGGGCCAGGAAATGTACTCGCAAAGGGGATGAAACGATTTCCCGATAGCGGGAAGAGCGTTTGCTAAAACGGGCAAGGCAGGGTCCGAATGTGTTTCCGTCGGTCGAACAAACGAAGTTTTAACTAAATCCCGCTGTGCCAAAACCAAAGCATCCGTCGAGTCGAGGTAAAGAGTTTTTCCCACACAGTGGGGAATTTTGCTCCGTTCGACTCTGAAAAGTTTAAATAATAATTTAGATTCGGCGGATCCGGAACCGTGCCTGGTCTTCTAATTATTTTATGAAGGGAAACGATTGTGGGGATTGACCGAATGGGGTTTTTTCATTCTACGGAGAGAGCTCACCATTCATTGATTTTTCTGACAGGAAATGTTAGCTTTGGAAAGCTACATAACGCTTGGAAGAGAAAAAACACTTTTGGGGAAAAAATCATTCTGACAATTTGACTGCAACGACGAACATATAATGATGCATCGTTACTCTGTTACTACTGTATATGCAGAGCCGGTAGATATTGTCATTTATCTAGGATAGATAACCATTATCATTTCATAAAGATCTATGAATATAACCATTTCGACAGGATCGGTGGATGTGACCATTTCACCAGAATAGATCCTTTTTTACCATTCATGCTTCAGACAAGCATGTTCATTCCAAGTCAGCATTGCTCAAGTCTGCATATGCAGAATCGGCAGATATTGACATTCATCTAGGACAGATAACCATTATCATTTCATAAAGGTCGATAAATGTAACCATTTCGCCAGGATCAGTGGATATGGCCATTTCACGAGAATAGGTAAACGTAACCGTATTCCGTCGGATTCGTCATGTTCCGCCATCGGCGGATAATTTCGCGTTCTTATTGCTGGGCGAAAATGCATCCTAACCCCGAGGGACCGGGACGGTCCCGAAAGCAGAGCACAGTTCCATTACGCGTTTAAAGCAATTTCCGGGGCGGCTCGTAACATTCGGTAAATGGATGGAAGCATAAATACCTCCGCGCTTCCGGTCGTAAAACATGTCGATCGTTACCGAGCCTTCCGGCGGGCTCGGCGAACGAACCTGCGTATGGGGAAAGAGACCAGAACCCGGAGGACCTTCCCAGAACCTCGAGAAATACAGAGGGAGAATTTCGCGAAACGAAATTGGCCGAGAGTTATGGATTCGTCGAAGTCCTCCGACTCGATCCTGCGCCCCGCCGAACGGAAGTCACGAAGCGTACTTCCCTTTCGAAACTCCCGCGTTTCGGGAATTACGCCCGCCTTCGCTCCGGACGCGTTTCCCGCGTTCGCCGAAACTTCGGAAACAGCTCGCGTAGAAGTATAAACAGAGTGCCGGAATCTGTTTAGCTAGTTCCGAAATGGAAACTGAGGGAAATCTTCGGGCCAATCAGGAAATTCGAGGGGGACGGTAAGTAGGAACTAGGGCAAAAAGTCCTGAGTTATGCTGATGAACTCTTAGAACGAATTCTGTTACGATGGAATGAGTGGGACTTCGTGTCACTTCGTCGGTTCATGGCTGCGACTTCATGTCACTTCGTCTGTTCATGTGACTTCATTTCATTTCGTCTGTTCATGTGACTTCATGTCACTTCGTCTGTTCATGTGACTTCATTTCACTTCGTCTGTTCATGTGACTTCATTTCACTTCGTCTGTTCATGTGACTTCATTTAGCCGTAGATGTGGTATTTAAGAATTCAGCTTTAAATTTCCCAGGTTTGGCGGTAATTTGGGAGTAATCAGGAAATTCGACGGGGACGGTAAGTAGGAACTAGGGCAAAAAGTCCTGAGTTATGGAGATGAACTCTTAGAACGAATTCTGCTACAAAGGATAGGTGTTCATGACCGTGACTTCATTTGGTCGTAGATGTGGTATTTACGAATTGAGCTTTAAATTTCCCTTATTCGGCGGAAATTTCGAGACAACCAGCAAATTCGAGGGACACGCTAAGATAATAACTAGGGCAAAAAGTCCTGCGTTATGGATATAAATTAGAAAAGCACTTCTATTTTAGAACGAATTCTGCTACGAAGGAATAGAAAAGAAATTTCATGAGCAGCGCACTGTTCCTTAGGGCCTCCATAATCACGTGTTACATTTTCAGATAATTCGGTGCACTCAGTTTGTAGAAAAGTTTTACAAATATTTCGACGTTTGTTATGTACATATCGCACTTTCATATCACCTTAAGCGTCACCCTCTTCACGAGCTTTGGCCTCTTCGCCAAGGTTTTCCCGGCGAACGGTCAAGGGGCAATTTTCGTCGTAACTCAACGTCAAAGCGTCGATGCCAGTCAAAAGCTGGCCGGAGCTTTTCCTCCACCGAGTGAACGGGCTCGGAACGTACCCGGGGATGGTTCATCCGTTCACCCGGGCCGTTCACCAGCTATTCCGAGACGTCCAAGTCATTCTGTTCCGCTGAACCCGCCCGATGCGTCCGATATTTCCGCCCGATCCCGCCCGTGGCGGCTCTTCCGCTTCCGGCCCTCGGCGACCCCCTGGGCGGACGCGCGTTTGGTTGCAACGCCGGAATACCGGAAATCCTAGGCATTAAAAACACCCTGCCAGCTCGCTGTTTTCACGGAGACATTATGCTCATTTTTCCTACCGCCCATTCTGGCATTGACATCGCGGTACAATTTTCGACGGGTTTTAGAAGGCCACCCAGGCAACCCATGAAGTGCAATATCACCTAAAATAATATATAAAGGATATATGTGAACATTAATGACTATTGTTAGGCATTAAAAACACCCTGCCAGCTCGCTGTTTTCACGGAGACATTATGCTCATTTTTCCTACCGCCCATTCTGGCATTGACATCGCGGTACAATTTTCGACGGGTTTTAGGAGGCCACCCAGGCAACCCATGAAGTGGAATATACGTAAATTAATCGTCTAAATTAGGTCTATAGGTATAGCAAATGTATGTCGTCTATCATCCACCTAAAATAATATATAAAGTATATGTGTAAATATTCATGTCTATTGTTAATTCATGTCAATTAACATGTTTGCCTGAAGCGTGAATGGAGAAAAAGGATCTATTCTGGTGAAATGGTCATATCCACTCATGCTGTCGAAATGGCTATATTTATCGATCTTAACGAAACGATAATGGTTATCTATCCTAGGTAAACGTCACTAATCTGTCCTAGATAAACGCCTACTAAGAGCGCCTAACGTTTGGTCCAATATTGGCTGCACGGTCAGAGGAATTTCGCCCATATGTCGAACTGGCTCCGAGTTCAAAGGGCTAAGTAATCCATTTTTATTTAGAACCATTGAATGACGCTTCGGAGGAACCAAGACGGTCGTTGGTGCTTTCCTGTGGTTGAAACGAGCTCAATTTTCTCATTTGCGGGGAATCGAGCTGCAAAAAGGGGAAAAAAAGGCGACAGAGAAGCAGAAAACGAGGTCGGGAAACGCTACCTCGAATAATTCGTGAGTTTCCCGAGGACCCTTTAGACTTCTCTTTAAAGCAGGTAGATCATAAGAGGCTCTCATTACGGCCAATTTTCTGTTTTAACAGTGCGCGATACGGAAAAACGCTTCCTATGAACATTTTCCGAAATTGCACCGAGAAGCACGGAAGAATTTTTTTTATTTTATACGACGTCGAGTTGAGAGATTTCATTCAACTATAATACATTAAAGCACTTAGTACGTGCATGAACTAATCTAATGTATATTTGGGAATTATTCTGTGCTACCAGGGATTAATTAGAAATTATTCTGTGCTATCAGGGATTATTTAGAAATTATTCTGTGCTACTAGGGAATATTTAGTAATTATTCCGTGCTACCAGGGAATATTTAGAAATTATTCTGTGCTACTAAGGAGTATTCAGAAATTATTCCGTGCTACTAGAGAATATTTATAAATTATTCTGTGCTACCAGGGAATATTTAGAAATTATTCCGTGCTACTAAGAAATACTTAGAAATTATTCCGTGCTACCAGGGAATATTTAGAAATTATTCCGTGCTACTAAGAAATACTTAGAAATTATTCCGTGCTACTAAGAAATACTTAGAAATTATTCCGTGCTACTAAGAAATACTTAGAAATTATTCCGTGCTACTAGAGAATATTTAGAAATTATTCCGTGCTACTTAGGAATATTTAGGAATTTTTCCGTGCTACTAAGAAATACTTAGAAATTATTCCGTGCTACTAGAGAATATTTATAAATTATTCTGTGCTACTGGGTAGTGGAATTGCTCGGCAGGAGCTTTAAGGAAGCCCAAGAGGTAATAGCGCCATTGGCCCATTAAAGCTGACCGAGATTTCCAAGGGAAACCGAGCCCGAAAAAGCTGGGAAAAGCGTCAAACGAGGTCGGGAAAGGACATCTTGAATACTTTGCGAGTTCAACAAGGACGCCTTTGACTTTTTGACTTTAAAGCTGCCCAATCATGAAAGGCCCCATCTGGTACCGCAGTTTACGGCACATGAAAGTCTCCCTTGTCAAAGTGGCTCGGAATAATGCGCAGGATAAAAAAGTTGGACTCTTGAAACGACCAACGGGAGCAATTCATTCGTTGATAACAATTAAAAATGCATTTTCGGCAATTCCCGCTAATTAAAGGACTTCTATCCTGTAAACGTCACAATTTTCGGTCGAACATGCTCTCAGACTGCACGAATCAATCTAAAGACACTATTTTTACGAAAATCATCGAAAATATGGGGGAGTTAGCTACCTAACCTAATTGTTTGATCTTCTCCTAATTCATCGAGCTTCATCATGATTCCAAATATGTGAAGATAAGTAAATTGCATTATCTGCATTTTTTATAAGCTTCTCTCTTCAGGTTTGCAATAGGACCCTGTTGTTCTAGGCATCAGGAATGTCAACTTCTAGTGTAAATTTATGTCTATAAACATTATTCGAGCTGCATTTCGCGCCGGTTGGAAAAGGTGGACGCGCTTTTCAGCCATTAAAGTCAGCCGAGCTTTCCTCATGGAAGCGAGCTTCAAGACGAAACGAGAAACGAGGTCGCCTTCCATTGGTGAAGGACGCCTTGAACACTTTGAAAGTTTAACGAGGATCCTTTTCGACTTCTTTTTGAAGACGTTCAATCATAAAAGATCTTCGTTTACTGCAAAAACATCTAGCGTTGAAATCAAGGCTCCGATCTCGTCGACGAGTACTGCAAATGTAATTTGTCGTACAGCAATGTTGATAATTGGCCCAACTACATTTTTACGTATGAAAGGCAACGCACCTTGCCGTCTCTAGGATCCCAACATAGCAATACAAGGTCCTCATTTGCATATCATATTTTTTTATGTGAAGCCGAGATAGGATGTCCAAAGTTACCTCAGTATACGAAGAATAGGATACAATTACATAAGATGCATAATTAAAGTTTGTATGGATCCTAGCTAGACGGTAACGAAGAAAGGCTCCATGAAATTAAATGAAATCCATGCTAGAATGCAAGAGTTCTTCCGAGGCCTCCACAGACGCTGCTGATGATGGTTCCCAAAATGATGCCTAAGGCAACACTTTTGTACGTTGAATTGTTCTTTACGAAATGTGTTTTACTAACAGAAACACTACCTCGGTGCACCTTGTGTGGAAAATCTACAAGGACGCTGGCTAGGATGCCAACACAACAATACAAGGTCCTCATTTGCATGCCATACTTTTTTATGCGAAGCCTAGTTAGGATATTCAAAGTTGTCCCAGTATGGGAACAATTAAATATTATATGGATCCTAGGTAGGTAACGGGGAAAGGCTGGATGAAATTAAATGAAATCCTAGCTAGGTTTTAGGTTCACGTTACCTAGGAAAAATTGTCTTGATTGCGGAGCCAAGTCTTGAGTAGCGCCCATCTTGTCTGCTGATAGGAACTCCTAACAAGGATGTTCTATCAACTTAGGACCTAGATACCATTCAGGGTTTCCTTGTGTTAACGGGGCTGGAATTGGTAGCAGGGTTATTGTCTGTTACGAGATGAGACACACCTTAGGTCCTGGATGGTGTCACAGTTGGTGATCGGATCACAAACTTAACAAGTGCCCAGGAAGCTGGGAGCAGAAGACTAGATGAGGGTGTAAGTAAACTTCTGTTGATATCATTCTTCTAAATCAGTGATCATGTGCCTCTGATTCAGAGTCCTGATTCCAGTCTAAGTCAGACATCCACATGGGAACCACACAAGCCATGATCCCGTCACCACTTCATTCTGCAATCAAATCCAAGGCTGGATGAAATTAAATGAAATCCTAGCTAGGTTTTAGGTTCACGTTACCTAGGAAAAATTGTCTTGATTGCGGAACCAAGTCTTGAGTAGCGCCCATGTTGTCTGCTGATAGGAACTCCTAACAAGGATATTCTATCAACTTAGGACCTAGATGCCATTCAGGACTTCCTTGTGTTAACGGGGCTGAAATTGATGGGGCTGGAACTGGTAGCAGGGTTATTGTCTGTTACGAGATGAGACACACCTTAGGTCCTGGATGGTGTCACAGTTGGTGATCGGATCACAAACTTAACAAGTGCCCAGGAAGCTGGGAGCAGAAGACTAGATGAGGGTGTAAGTAAACTTCTGTTGATATCATTCTTCTAAATCAGTGATCATGTGCCTCTGATTCAGAGTCCTGATTCCAGTCTAAGTCAGACATCCACATGGGAACCACACAAGCCATGATCCCATCACCACTTCATTCTGCAATCCAATTCATAAGATATAAATTCCCACAGCATTCAAGCAACTTTAAGAGACCGTTGACATCTTCCAGCCATTCCGTATCATCAACCGCGCTTTTAGCGAAAGGAGCAGTGCGGCAGAAAAAGTAGGCAACCAGGCCGCCCTTACGAGAGGAGGACAGCTTGGATACTTTGCAAGTTTAACGAGGACCTCTTTGAATCTCTCGTTAACCTCCGCCGATCGAGGATCCTCCAGTAGTATCTGTCCTCGACCTATCCGAGGATAACCCCAAAGAAACGGATCTGTACGTGCGACTTTCCTTGCGGTTCCCTGGGGAATGCGTCAAAAGCTTCCAAGGAGCTTCCGTCTCTCTCCTCTCGCCTCTTTGCTCCATATTCTCCTCTCTCCCCGTCTGTCTCCTACTCTCGGTGCTTTCAGGTGAAATTACTCGCGTCCGACGAGCTGCTATCGATAAGTTCAGGTGGTTTCCGTTAAACCCGGACTGGCCACCAAATCAAGAGGAACTCCGATCCTGACCGAGGGGTGCAGCTTTCCGGCCTTTGAAAGCTTTCAAAGCTCTTACCGCGACCAGGACCAAGATGTCGATACATATGGACCAAACGGAAACGGGCCAAGGGAGCCTAATACTCTGGAATCTTATCGAACCGAGCATTTCGACACTTTTCAAAAGCGGCAGGGCTTTTACCTTGCAAGTTCTAGGTCTCTCCCTTCACTGGATTTTGGATCTGAAATGACTTTCAGAAGAAACATCAAGAATAGGATGTTCGTAGAAGCCAACTTGAGGCATTTGGACACTTGCAAGGACTATTAACCCTTATCACTCCAACCAGCACTAATACTACTACTTCTTGGTCCACTTTGACAATCTTTTTCTTAATAGCATCATATTTCCGTCGCAAACAAAGAAATCAAGGCAATTGCTCCCTTCAGCCGTGCAGTTCTCATATTTGGGGTAACCCAGCACCAGAATTAAATTGCATTTAGAAAAGAAACCCAAGGTGTTGTTCATCACCTTCACTCATACCTAACGTTCTTGGTGCAGAACGCAACCGGTCCCTTCCACCCCCATCATCATTTTCTTCAGCCGTGCCGTTCTCCTCATATTTGGGTAACCCAGTACCAGAATTAAATTGCATTTAGAAAAGAAACCCAAGGTGTTGTTCATCACCTTCACTCATACCTAACGTTCTTGGTGCAGAACGCAACCGGTCCCTTCCACCCCCATCATCATCTTCTACAGCCGTGCAGTTCTCCTCATATTTGGGTAATCCAGCACCAGAATTAAATTGCATTTAGAAAAGAAACCAAGGGTATTGTTCATCACCTTCACTCATACCTAACGTTCTTGATGCAGAACCCAACCGGTCCCTTCCACCCCCATCACCATCTTCTTAGTAGCTCACGTTTTCGGCGCAATCAGAAAAATCAGGGTAATTGCTCCCTTCAGCCGTGCAGTTCTCCTCATATTTGGGCACCCCAGCACCAGAATTAAATTGCATTTAGAAAAGAAACCAAGGGTATTGTTCCATCACCGTCACTCATACCTAACGTTCTTGGTGCAGAACGCAACCGGTCCCTTCTACCTCCATCACCATCTTCTTAGTAGCTCACGTTTTCGGCGCAATCAGAAAAATCAGGGTAATTGCTCCCTTCAGCCGTGCAG
Source organism: Orussus abietinus (assembly GCF_000612105.2). NCBI lineage: Eukaryota > Metazoa > Arthropoda > Insecta > Hymenoptera > Orussidae > Orussus > Orussus abietinus. The sequence goes on along the minus strand of NW_019394390.1, from coordinate 54,613 downwards.
TTCTCCTCATATTTGGGCACCCCAGCACTCGATGGCCCGAGGTGGTGAAAAATTGGACGAGCTTCCGCCGAGTAGTTTCTAATTAGATGGAGCATTTCATCGATCAGAGGACGCGCTCGTTGACAGCCGTGAATTTATTGACAGGAGAGGCGCGTTAATGAGAGACAGAGGGGCGTCGGACGGGCCTGATTTTGGACGATCAATCAACTTTCGGACGGATATTGAAATCACGCCGTCGATTCGGCACGGTCGATTTCCGATCGAGTTTACGACGTGCTTCCACCGAAAGCTCTCGACGAGAGAGCTCGGAATCGATTCCTATCGGTGTATGCGGTTTATTCACAGATCGCACAGTCGCGTGCCAATCGCTCCATCGTGGGCTCGCATTTACACCTAAGACTCCACAAAGGACGATTCTTCCCATCAGGACGAGATCCTTCCCCGTCTTAGCAAATGGAATCGCCCTAGTAATCGACGTCCCTCCAAGAAGAGGACCTTCCGCTTCCATTGTGCTCCGAAAAGCAGAATCGTAGACGTCTACCAGGGCGTAGAAGACTCCTTGGGGTAGAGGACGAAGCATCTACGTGGTGCTTCCCTTTCCTTGCAGAAAAAAGACCCGACAATCCCCCTGATAAGAAAGGAAGGAACTAAATCGTCTTTCTCAGCACCATGTAGAAATTATAAGTAAAACATGATTTTGAGGAACATGGCAAATTTCAAGGAACCCAAGCGAGGTGAAATGTTTGAAACTGCATATCTCTGTATTAAATGCACCAATGCAATGCATCACGACGAGATCCTTCCCCGTCTTAGCAAATGGAATCGCCCTAGTAATCGACGTCCCTCCAAGAAGAGGACCTTCCGCTTCCATTATGTTCGGAAAAGCAGAATCGTAGACGTCTACCAGGGCGTAGAAGACTCCTTGGGGTAGAGGACGAAGCCTCGACGTGGTGCTTCCCTTTCCTTGCAGAAAAAAGACCCGACAATCCCCCCGATAAGAAAGGAAGGAACTAAATCGTCTTTCTCAGCACCATGTAGAAATTATAAGTAAAACATGATGTTGAGGAACATGGCAAGTTTCAAGCAACCCAAGCGAGGTGAAACTGCATATCTCTGTATTAAATGCACCAATCGGTTACGTTGGTAGCTTAAAAAACGAGATTCATTGTTCAGTTTTATGCGCCAGGCTGAACATCGCAGAGGTGTTTTTCTTGGTCTACCCTGTCTATTAAATTAATCCCTAAAATGATATTTTCTCTTCGTACGCGATTCTCGGCATCCCAGCACCCATTGAAGCAGTCTTATCAAATTCTGAGATAGCTTCGGGAGTTAGTGCTGATCCAACCATCATCCCAACTTGGAAGATAAGAACCGTTCAGGGTGGGACAAGGGACGATCGACCAGGGCCTATAATCGTCTCTTGGCACGAAGACAATGCCTTTACAGTTCTGCTTGATGTTTGGTCATCATCGAGTAATGGGACCTGGATATCGGTGTTGGGCAAAGTTTGCCTTGATTAGTAAATTGTGATGATAGCCGATGTGTTTTACCTGGATGTTGTTTAGCACTTAGAAAAGGGTACATACAAAAAGCAAGGAGGCCGTTGTTCAGGTGGAAGACGTAAGTTCGAACACCTAAGACTGCCTAAGCGCAATGTTCATCCTTTCGGTGTGGTGTTGTGTTCAGTGGTGGTTGTTTGGCGAAGCGGACTGCCGTAATGAAAGGGTTTAATGGTGAGCACATGGGTGAACTTTTCGCTTTCTAGGAACATCCTTTCGCATTTCAGGAACTCAGAATTAGTGGCGCGTGTCAACATCTGCAATGCGGTGTCACATTTGCGCCTAAGGTTCATCCATGGCGTCTCTTACGTTCGCGAGATCCTTCCTCCTCGTCTTAGGAAATGGAATCGGCGAAGTAATCGACGTCCCTGCGAGGGTGAGACCTTCCACTTTCATTGTGCTCGAAAGAGTGGAATCGCAGACGTCTAGCGACGTGGAGAATACTCCACGTCGAGGGTGCAGAGTGTGGACCCCGACGCGCAGGAATTCCCTTCCTCAGTCTAGAGGAAGACGACCTGATAATCCTCCAGGACTCGGAGGCAAGATATAATGGGTTGCTCGCCCTCCGAATGCCGAAGGATGTTCCCTCGAGGGGAAGAATTCATTTAAACAGGAAATGTTTAATAGGTTTCATATTGAAACTGTGTGTTCTCGAGGATGGGAATGACTCCTCTTCATACATTGACGGGAAAGGTTTAGTCTTTTGGGGTACCTTCATCTATTTCTTAAATACCACTGTAGATTAATGTCAGTTGGAGGTTCATCCGTCCCTCAATTTACGCAGTGTATCCGCTCCACGTGGATTTGTTTTATGCGAATGAAAATCCCGTGAATGTAGTATGTTGGTACAAAAGAAACAACCACCGACCACCAACCACCACAACCACTGATCATAAAGTTAAGAACGAGAGTACACACAAGAAGTAAGAAGTGGTTGTTATAGTGCATCAGTTGGAGTCAGAATAGAGATGGATTGAAAGCGTTGTGGTATCAACTGAAAGATCGACGACCAAGAGATGGCTGTTCTTCATCGAGAATCCCTCGAAGTCAAAGGACCATCTTTCCACAGGACCAGGATTCGGTCCAGCTCGTTTGAAATCCTCTCGTTACTTGGCTGCTGTTCGGAGCGAACCAACCGCCGCGCCGACAGAAGTATCGAACCAATCGCGACGCCTCTAGCGTTTCCACGATCCTTTTTTCCCCGAGCTGGAAACCCATCGAGGTTGTCTTCCACCTAGAAGATGGACTCGCTCCATCCGCGAGCAATTCTCATTTGTCGGTGCAACGGTGCATTGCGCCGCCTTAAGTACTCCGCCCGAGTCGATACCTCGGAGTTCCGCCCTTCCCAACAATTCCACTTCAATTCCGCAAGCTTCGGTGCTAAAAGAATCGCGGAGGATCTCTGCAGCACGTAAAAGTCTAACGAACAATCCCGATTCCTGGACTGAGTAGAACGCCGTCTCGAAACTACTTCATGCTGGAATTCATTTACACTTGTTACGTGGCGGCGGAGGGAAAGGCGAGGCCTGGGTAATTTTATATATTCTTGAGGGACCTTCATGACCCTCGTAATTGGTCTACTTGCGGCTGAAAGAGATGATCCGAGCGGCTCACCTCCTTTGGTGGGATCTATGTGGGATGTGGACTTGTAGAAAGTGTTAGCTGGTGACATTTGGGGAGTGTACTGATAGTACAGCTGTCATCGATGCATTGAGCCAGGGGTTGTTACAATTTAATCCGGTGTATGTGACTTTAGGAAGACACGAAATGAAAGGTGGTCGTTAAACTTCAGATTTTGGGCAGTTCCAACTAGTTGTTCCGTTTCCGTATTGCGGCAGCTTAGGGGTCGCTATAAGTCTAGTGGTTAATCGCTAATTTAATGCGGGGTAATTTTATATATTCTTGAGGGACCTTCATGACCCTCGTAATTGGTCTACTTGCGGCTGAAAGAGATGATCCGAGCGCCAGCTCACCTCCTTTGGTGGGATCTATGTGGGATGTGGACTTGTAGAAAGTGTTAGCTGGTGACATTTGGGCAATGTACTGATAGTACTGTCTTCGGTGCATTGAGCCAGGGGTTGTCACAATTTACGCGATTACTTTTACGCGCGATCTTAATTTACGCGGCTAGAAAATATATTCTAGAAGTGATAAAAGTGTCGAAAGGTTGTTAGTTGGTGGTTGGTGGTTGCTGATGGTGGTTCTGGTGGTGGTTGTTCCATTTGTGTTGGCATACTTTGCATTGGCTATTTTCCGAGGTCTAGACCACCGTGCACATGCTTCATGTATCAACGACATGAGCAGTCTTCACATCATGTTCCGATTTACACCCACACATCACAATGCTAACCATCATCCGCTCTTTGAATGCACCTAAAATGCAATTCCCTTAATCTTCCAAATTTCACTGAAATGTCCCATTGTCTTGCACTTGTCTGATGTTAAAATTGTTTCCGATTCCGGCATTAGAATATCGTTAATACAGCGGAGAGGAACAAAACGATGGACGGAGGAAAGTGAAAAGGGTGATCAGCAAATCCTCCACTTATTCGTCCACTTGGAGGTTTAGCTCGGAGTGCGATGCACGTGCAGCTGCAGGGAGATGGGAATTCCCTCGCTCGAGCTCCCTGCGGGGCCTTCGCAGGTTATTTCATTCCGGAGGCCATGTTGAAGCTGCAAGTGGAACGGATGGAAACAGAATGTCGAGTGAACGGCACGGCTCAGGGAGCCGGGCAAGGGGAAGCCAAACACGATACTCCACGGCCGCTCGGAAAAGCGAACCTCATCGCGGGTGCTCCCTAGCTCTTTCGAATCCACCAAGGTGAAGGACGAGTGATTCCCCTCAGTTTCCCGTCACACTAGCCGTAATTTTCCGATTTCACCCCCTTGTGGCTTTTTCCAACATTCCAACTAGCTCCCCTTCCGAGCGGTTTGGGGCGCTTTCAGCCCTTAACCTCAAAGACGACATAAACGCTCAGTAAACTACATACATGATATCCATTTTACATAATGTAAAGGAAGAAAATGGCACAAACGCTCAGTAAATTCATTGATTACATTACCGCCAAGAATTGTGTCATCACTTCTTCAAATGGATAAGTGGCGATTATTGATCATACACGCTCAGGAATATTGTTCTTCACTGAAATCCACACACTTTATGTTATGTAAAATAAAGTCCCTAAATAGACGTCTTTTTTTATAATTGTTCATAATGTTCTTGGTATTTAATATATAATAACAGTTTTTCTAAGCTCTCAGATATTACCTACACAACACACACATTACCTCCGCTCCAACACATCGAAATAAATTCGATGAAAACTCCCGTATACGAAAACGCACATTTCACCCGCACGACACACACCTTTCCCACACAAATTGGGCCGCGTACCCACCTCCATTCTCAACGTAACACACACTTTACCTCTACTCCAACACATCGAAATAAATTCGATGAAACCTCCCAAGTACGAAAACGCACATGTTAGCTACACACTGATACATATGTGCACATTTCACCCACACGACACACACCTTACCCACACAAATTGGGCCGCGAACCCACCTCGATGCACCGCTGCATTTGCTCGCGCGTCGGCTTCAACTTCAGCTGAAAAAAGAAACAAAATGCCCTTCGACTAACTCTCTGCTTTCCAGGAAAATATGTCGAGAACTTTACGGAAAGGTGACGGGGCATGTCCGAGAGTTTTCCCGGAACAAATTTATAAAAGAGAAAATAAAGCAAAGAGCTTCCTCTCCAGCGCAGGATGCGCCGACTTGTGTGTGTAGGATTGATCAACGATATCAGTGCTGCGATACTACTCTGATAACGTTTCCAATTTATTACGAAGACCTATTAAGGAACATTGTTTCCGGTTTAAGGTAATGTACAACCTTAATTACAGGATATCGCCTGAGAAAGTTAGAAGACACATTCTGATTTGTTCATACATTTTTTTTTCTTTCTTAATGTCAAATTGTGTGGACTACACACATGCATTGAGAAAGTTAAAAGACACATTCTGATTTGTTCATATATTTCTTTTCCTTCTTAATATCAAATTGTGTGGGCAACACACATGCATTGAGAAAGTTAAAAGACACATTCTGATATGATCTTATATTTCTTTTCCTACTTAACATAAAATTGTGTGGACTACACATCATTTTTATTCCACATTAATTACGAAATTTTGTCAAAGTGTCAGGAGATGCACGCATGGAAATTGCGTTGGAGTTGCATCTGCTCGTGGCAAAACAAAATGGCGCCTTTCCACCACTTTTCGCCGAGTCCGTTTGATTTTATTCTAGGGAAAGCTCTCGGACACGTATCGTCAACTTTCAACGAGGTTGTCGACACGTTTTTACAGAAGGGGGAGAGTTCGTTCAGGAACTTTCGCGCTTTTTCGCAGCTAAAGTTGAGGCTTATACCCGCGCAGATGCAGCGCCGCGTAGCGGTGTGTGGGGTGAACCACTTTTTGTTAGATGAGTTGCGACTACATTTCCCGAAAGAACTACAGGTGGCATCAAGCAACTAAAACGAAGTGTGCGGTGTTTTGTCATCAGCATTAATTCCAAAAATAAGAAGTCGTATTAAATAAACATTAATTATAATTCCCTACAACTTTCGTTGGCAACATTTTTCGATGGCCACCCTCATTTAGGAATGATTAAGGTGTCTTTGTTCAAATGAGACACCCTTTCATATCACCTCAACCCGTTCCTCCCGCCTGTGTAGGACCCAATTGCCGCACCTGTAACCCTACTTGTGGAGTTGGGAACATAACCTAGGAAATTCCCCAGCATGTGCTCGCATCTGCATCCACAAATGCATTGGCTCCAACTTTGTCCGGAAAAGGGAGGAAAGCATCCCCGGCAACTTCCACCCCTTCCAGAAAAATGTACCAACGAGCCCGTGAAAGGTGACGGTGCGTGTCGGTGAGTTTTTCCCGAAATAACGCGAAAGAAAAAGGGAATAAAAGCAAACCGGGCAAAAGCCCAGCCCCGAACCATGATCCGCGCACCCTTCCTGGTGCAAGGTGCACTTTTCCCGGCGCACCGTGCACCTTGGGGTGGCAGGGCAGTTTACTCGTGCCGTGAGTTTACAAACTCATTTATCTGGAGTTTGTTCACGCTCCCGTGACCCGTCCGGATAGAAAACCCGGCCATGAAGGAGTCGAGGCATAATTTACAGTCCAAGTTCCCATTCGCCTAAGGGGCGCGTCAAAGCCACCCCTGGGAGTCCCCGCCAGATCGACTGCCATGACGGAACTTAACCGAGTCCCGCGGCCCCGTTGTTGTTAATTTATTATTGACACAGAAGTTCCTACGGGATCGATAGGTGCTGAACTTGCCACTGGAGCAATTATCGAACATCGATTTACTGCCTCTAGGAAATTTATTGCCCAGCGGGAAGAGGGAGTTAGGAAATCTCTGGCGCCCTTGAGCAACCCTTTCAACCCTTTCCCCTGTGCACTTTCTAAAGTGAAATTATGTTTCCGTTCCTGCTCTTTCGTCTTGCTTATGGACTCTTTGGACCCAAGGAAAGAAGGTTTATGAACTATTTTGGGGTTTCATTTGGACTTTAGTGGGGTGAAAAGACGGAGTCAGAAGTGGTTTTGTCAACTGGTCTGACAACAGATATATCAGTCCAACCGACTGTCATGCTGCCAACTTCTAGGATACTTCTAGTACTCTTCCCAAATTCTCGGAGTGATAAAGGATAAGATGATATGAAAAGCGCTGAGAAATTTAATCCAGATCGATATAGAGGTCATAATGAAGTCTCGCGTGTCATATAAAGTATCGTGTTTGACATCCGTCACATTTGGAGATTTTTGTGGCAGGTCCAGGAAGGATCGAAAAAGCTCACCTATCGTGACTTTAGTATCATCGTTATCAGAACCGGGCCAACTTTGAGCCTTCGAGGGAGATAATGATGCTCGACAAGAAGTTAAGTGGTTTAAAGGGATGCGCCAACACAACAAAAGGAAGCGAACCATGGGCTGGAGAAAGAGAAACGCGGGTGGAAAGGATGGGAAATGTGCCCGAGAACACGGGGGTGGAGGAAAAGGTGGAAAGAGTCGGATGGGAAAAACTCCCCTTAGCTGTAGAGTCGAAGGACGAAGATGGATGATTGCACCTTGAATCAAGGCTGAGCATCCACCTTCCATCTACGACACACATCCTGTAGATCTCGTTACGTATTTCCCTCTTAAGAGATCCCTGGATCAGGATAGATCGATTGCCAGGGCGTACCGGCGGATTTTCAAGCGGTAATTGGATCCATTTCCGGAAGGCTTTATGGACTGCTGCAATTCCAAATGATCCTTGACTTGGTGCTGGATAAAGAGATGGAAACTTTGATGGACTGACATCAGCTGTAGGGATTAATAAGTTGATGGGCTGATATTGGTTTTAAGGTGAAGCGAAACCCTCTCAAATTAGTCGATTTGAATAAGACACTTTCTTTCGTTTCCAGAAGTAAATATAGGCAGCTGCAATTCCAAATGATCCTCGACTTGATGCTGGATAAAGAGATAGAAACTTTGATGGATTGACATCAACTGTAGGGATTAATAAGTTGATGGGCTGATATTGGTTTTAAGGTGAAGCGAAATCCCATCAAATTAGTTGATTTCAATAAGACACTTTCTTTCATTTCCAGAAGTCATTATGGATTGCTGCAATTCCAAATGATCCTTGACTTGATGCTGGACAAAGAGACGGAAACTTTGATGGACTGACATCAGCTGTAGGGATTAATAAGTTGATGGGCTGATATTGGTTTTAAGGTGAAGCGAAACCCCCTCAAATTAGTCGTTCTGAATATGACTCTCTCTTCATTTTCGGAAGTCATTATGGACTGCTGCAATTCCAAATGATCCTCGACTTGATGCTGGATAAAGAGATAGAAACTTTGATGGACTGACATCAACTGTAGGGATTAATAAGTTGATGGACAGATTAAGGTGAAGTGAAACCCGCCTCAAATCAGTCGATTTCAATGAAACGCTTCATTTCATTTCCAGAAGTCATTATGGACTGCTGCAATTTCAAATGATCCTTGACTTGATGCTGGACAAAGAAACAGAAACTGACCCTAACTTCGAAGTGAATCGCCCCTCAAAATTAACCTAATCCAGCATTTAGCAAACTTCATGATAATTCTGAATATGTGAAGATGAGGAAATTGCATGATCCGCATTTTTAAAAGAGAAAGCTTAAAAGTGAAAACGATTCGGTCCATCGAATTCGAAGGAAACTGTTCTAAATAATTTGACGCTTCATAGGCCACTTTTATGTCACCTCGACCACGCAGTGATTAAGTGAATAATTCTCTATAATAACATCACACTGTAAATTTAAAATCCTCTGGCAGGAAAGTACTGTCTATAGAAAGATCAGCGTAAAATATTAAACGAAAGCTCTCGGCCGATCGCACAAATCGAATTGAATAATTAATGATGTCCTCCGTCCGTAATTTCAGAGTGTCCAAGCTTTATTCACCGAAGCCGCAAGTAATACGAACTAATTACCTCAGATCCTTTGGAACATCAGGACGCAATTCTGTGACGTCGATTTCCAGTTACTCATCAAAGTACTATCTTAAATTACTAAAGATACTTTAGTCAATACTAGCAAGTCGTTTCCTATCAATTTGTCCAGGACGATTGTGGAAAGACTTTCCCATGCAGCCTCGGGTATTTTCCCGATGCAACTCATTTCTGATAAGAATTGTCGAATTAGAATTTATCGTCATTCATTCATTGAGGTGTGGTTGAAGTACGAGTTGGGAGTCATGGTGTAACAGAGTGGGTGATTACACCTGAATTTAATTACACCGATGTCATGAAGTCGAATCTAATGGTCATGGCTGGTCAACAACTGGGGATTGCTTCTTCTGGTTCTACTAGTTTCATAATTCCAAGTGTTCCAAACTCGAAAGTGCCAATTGAAAAGTAGGAGCTTGCAGGTCACCGCAAAAGCCGGATGATTTCATCTTCAATTACCAGGACATGTCGGAAGGCTGTCACCTGAAAATCCTCTTGAAGATCTCTAGAGACCCCCAGAGTACGACACCGCTCTTGTAGAAGTCGAGCTCTCGCAGATTCGACTTGGGAAACAACCTCGACAGCATCCAGGATGATCGGATCCCGGGCCCTAGGAAGCAATAAATAATTTACAGTCCGCAATTGATAGGTAGGAACATGCAGGTCACCGCAGGAGCTGGACGACTCCACCTGCAATTGTTTCAAACTCGAAAGAGCCAATTGATAAGTAGGAGTTTGCAGGTCACCACAAAAGCCGGATGACTCCACCTGCAATTACCAGGACACGTTGGAAGGCTGGCACCTGAGAATCCTCCTGAAGATCTCTAGAGACCCCCAAAGTACAACACCGCTCTTGTAGAAGTCGAGCTCTTGCGGATCCGACTTTGGAAACAACCTCGACGGCATTCAGGATGGCCAGATCCCAGCCCTAGGAAGCAATAAATAATTTACACCCCACAATTGAAAAGTAGGAACTTACAGGTCACCGCAGGAGCGCCTGCAATAGTTTCAAACTCGAAAGTGCCAATTGATAAGTAGGAGTTTGCAGGTCACCGCAAAAGCCGGATGACTCCACCTGCAATTACCAGGACATCTCAGAAAGCTGGCACCTGAAAATCCTCTTGAAGATCTCTAGAGACCCCCAGAGTACGACACCGCTCTTGTAGAAGTCGAGCTCTCGCAGATTCGACTTGGGAAACAGCCTCGACGGCATCCAGGATGGCCGGATCCCAGGCCCTAGGAAGCAATAAATAATTTACACCCCACACCCATCTTAAACCCCTAGCTTCCGATAACAAGCAAGCGATGGGTTATTCAACGAGACCACGCTTTGCTCCCGCCACAATTTCTATCACACATTGGAATTATGCATGAGATAGGAAGAGAGACGACGAGATGTACTTCATCTCGGAGGGCCGCAGATCAAAGTTGAAAAGAGATGGCGGTAACGCAGCATATATTGTCCCGGCAGGACTCCATGGACTCATTTTTTAGAACTCCCTGGTTCTATTGAGACGACCTGATGGATCTTCGGCAAGTTCTAAGTGTCGGAACTCCTTCAACGATGAGATTAATGTGTATTCTCTTCTCGATGTACTTCAGTGTGTTGCACAGAGAGGAGGTGCTAGAGCGTCGCTTCCAAGGGAGCTTTTTTCTTCAGTAGTAAATGTATAAATATTTCCTTAGTAATAAATATATAAAGTGGTCATGAGACTCAATGCGCTGTCATGCAATAACAAATTAATTTTAAACGTTGTCCAGCACATAGGTTTGGTGTTTAAAATGTACACTTAAACCGGTGGAACACCTAACGATGAAAGATTGATGGAGTTGATTATTTTAAGGGTCACTTCTAATTTAATGAGATGATAGGGTACTTCTAATTAAATGAAACTTCCAATCAACCGAAAGTATTCAGCGTGTTCAGTTTTGCTCCTTGGTATCAATTAAGTTCCTATTTCATTTCCGTTTTGCCATATCGACTTCCGGCGTCATTAGTCGCTAGTTTCTCTCGCTACATACAGCTAAATGTACGCTAACGAATCAGCAGTCACCTCGGATAACCTCCCAGAAGCATCTTCCCTTATTTGCGGTTTTAATTAGGGCAAGGAAAGTGTCAAAAATGACGGGTGTACAGGGTTACGGTACGGCCGGAAGCTTCTCCTCGATTAATGTCCCGCCATTCAGAGCCTCGAGTGTCGCTCGTTAACCGGCGCTACTCAGTCGGCAAAGCAGGTCGAAGATGTCGGTAATGGCAGGCCGATACTCTAGATGGGGAGATGAGCAAGGATGTCGGCCTTTTACGAGCTGCTAAACACGGAATTGCCCCTACACTGTGAAAACGCCTACCCCATTTGCGACGTGGTTGAAGATCAGAGTTTTTTTTTAAGAAAGATGGGACGTTAGGTGCTCCAACGATACTTCATCGGTTGCAGTAACCCCCTTAAGGTGAAGTGAAACCCCCTCAAATTACACGATTCGAATAAGACACTTTTTTTTTTCAGGATATTGGATAGAACCCTCTGAAACTTTGACACACGACTAGCGAGGACCTAGGAATTGTGCTGACACTTTCAAAATATGGATTTTTGAAATCCGCGCGCATCGGATATTTATTTAAGGTGAAGTGAAACCCCCGTCAAATCAGTCGACTGGAATAACACACTTTTTTTAAAGGGCGTTGGATAGAACCGTCTGAAACTTTGACACATGACTCGTGGGGACCTAAACATTATCCTGACACTTTACTATAATTCGACACAGCTGTCAATATAAAAACCAACGTCGGCAGGATAGGTATTTAGAAAGATCCTTTTTACCAACGTCGATCGAGTTCCTCGACGTGTTCCACTTCACCTTAAAGTGATATGAAAGGGGCATTGAATACATACGAAATGTGAAAATGGGTGGAGAAAGATTTATCATGACCGTCCACAGAAGTAACGGGGCGATGGCAGCGCCGCCGGTCGCGGCGGTGGCGTCGCGAATCAGAAAGGGTACCTTCAGAAAAACCAGGAAAGCGGATTCCCGTGGACCTCGTAAGTCCTTTACGAGGGCAGATAGCGAAAGAAAAGCCAGCAAGGCTCGTGGTTGGCGGCGAAACAATTAAAATTACTCATGCGCCGGTTACGGTGCCGTAAATTAGCCGCGAGTGCTCGTACGCGCCCTTAAAGCATCGCCGGCCTGAGAATCTCGAGCTTTCAAAGCCACGGCTTACGTTTTCGTAAGCTTAACCCGCGAACTGCATGTGACAAGACCGGATGTAGACGAGCGATGCACGCACTAATCCCATTTATAACCTTATGAAACCGTCTTTTGACACGCCGTCTAGCTTAAATTTAAAAAGAACTGTCAAAAAATGTGTTCCTTCTCGTAGCTCATCTCAACTCGTAAAACATCACAAGTACTAAGGTGGTATGAAAGTGTGGTGTATACATGGGAAAAAAAGAAGTGATGCACCCACTAATCTCATCTATGAAACCTTATGAAACAGTCCTTTGACACACCGTCTAGTTTAATTTAGAAAGAGCTGTCAAAAAACGTGTTCCTTCTCGTAGCCTCCTTACATCAGCTCCTAAAACATCACGAGGAAGAACTGAGGTGATATAAACAAAATGCGTTGCCCCGGTGAGCAATTGTTTATATTGCCGTAAATATAACAGAACTGATGCTGGTTCATTTTCAACTTCACATTTCTTGAAGCAAGTAGAACGTCTCGTTGGAACTGAATTCTTTCCTGTGTGTGTCACTGGGACCAACTAGGGTGATATCAGGAGTTCCACCATAAAAGATACGGAATTTATTTGTAATGCCAAGAAAACCGACATTATTACGAAATGTCAGTTGGAGTGGACCCAATGAATAAATATTTATTTATTATTACCACCAGAAAGTAATGATTCGCAGGCTGGGGCGACCTCTTTGGTATTTTTCCAGCGTATCCGGACGTGCCAGGGGAGGTCTGCGTCAGAGTTTATGGTAAAAAACAAGCAGGAGGATTTTACGATGGAGCAGGGCCGGGATTGGTCCAGAACGTGGGACCATGTGACGCGGATTACCGCTGAATTAACGACGGGGCTAATTCTGCAACGCCCTGCACCCCTTGGTGCCACCCACGCAAACGACCAAGAACTATCCCTGTGGAACGATGTGTTTGTTTCCATTCAGAGGACTTAACGCGCCAGGACTCGGCTGAAAGCTACGGTAAGCCGCATTTGGACGTCCTGAGTCCTTCCCCTGAACTACCAGGGACAGTCTTTGCTTATTGCAGGAGTCCCTCTTCTGACCACAGCATCTGATGTGGCATCGGGTCCCTAAACGCACTTGTTGTGCCGTTTTGGTGCTCTGAGGATTGAGGAACCTGTTCGGATGGGAACATTGATTGTTTTCTCCTTAAGGAAAGTACTTAAAGAGTAATGAAGGAGTTCAAGAATGTCCTAGTTATTACAGGAGTCTCTGCAGAGACAACCAAACTCAGAATCTGTTGTGGCGTCGGGTCCCTAAACTGCTTCACGCACTTGTTGTGCCGTTTTGGTGCTCTGAGGATTGAGGACCCTGTTCGGATGGGAACATTGATTGTTATCTACTTAAGGAAAGAACTTAAAGAGTAATGAAGGAGTTCAAGAATGTCCTGGTTATTACAGGAGTCTCTGCAGACAACCGAACTCAGAATCTGTTGTGGCGTCGGGTCCCTAAACTGCTTCACGCACTTGTTGTGCCGTTTTGGTGCTCTGAGGATTAAGGAACCTGTTCGGATGGAAACATTGATTGTTTTTCTACTTGTGGTCCTCTTGGACTACATTCAAATCTTGCTCGCCATTTAAAAACCACTGATAATAGATGTCTTCTAACGCTAAAAGTGAGGTATGTGTCCGGGTCATGTACACCGTTGTCCTCATTCGGGGTAATGGACTTAAATCGCCCGATAGGATCATACAACTTGCAACAGGAACCCTAGCCCACCGTGGTTGAATTTCATAGCACTTTTCCGCTCTCCAGGATTCTCTGCATAAATACCGCATGACACTTCATGTCCAGCAGAGAAGCGGCCATTGTCCGGGGCTCATCTCTTCGGCTGGAAGACCAGGGTAAGAGTTTTATCGGGTCTTGAAGAGCCCTCGACCGGCCGCCCCTTCTACGGATGTAAACGAATCGCGGAGGCTCGAGGGGTTGAATAATGAAGCACTCGTAGGAATCATAAACCCCCTACGTGAGCCAGCGGCCTCTGCGCTGCAACCATCGAAAATGGCGCCCCAGAAACCTTCCTTGGATGGCTTACGATGGCCGGACGGCAAACGTGAGTTGCATCGCGCATGAATAATGGCGTCGTGTCGATACTTGGGCGCCGAATACATTAAGGCGTCTGCTGGGACCAGGGGAGTCGACATACTTTTAATGGATACTTGGGAGACCACGAATTGCAAGGACTGGTATAGTTCCTATCCCTAACCCGTAATCCTAACCTTAAGGTGACGTCAAAGGGTTCTCGTTCATGAAACTTTTCTCCAAACGGGGTGGACCGAATCGATTCAAACTCACCAAACTAAATATGGTGGAGGTACATACATTATTACATTATTTCATGACACATTAAGGCGTCTGCTAGGACCAGGGGAGTCGAAATACTTTTAATAGATGCTTGGGAGACCACGAATTGCATGGACTGGTATAGTTTCTATCCCTAACCCGTAATCCTAACCTTAAGGTGATGTTAAAGTCGCGTCAAAGGGTTCTTGTTCATGAATCTTTTCTCCAAACCGGATCGATTCAAACTTCCCAAACTAAATATGGTGGGTGCACGTACATTATTACATTATTTTATGATGCATTAAGGCGTCTGCTAGGACCAGGGGAGTCGACATACTTTTAATAGATGCTTGGGAGACCACGAATTGCATGGACTGGTATAGTTCCTATCCTTAACCCGTAATCCTAACCTTAAGGTGATGTTAAAGTGGCACCAAAGAGTCCTCGTTCATGAAACTTTTCTCCAAACTGGGTGCACCGAATCGATTCAAACTCCCCAAACTAAATATGATGGGTGTACATACATTATTACATTATTTCATGACACATTAAGGCGTCTGCTAGGACCAGAGGAGTCGACATACATTTAATGGATGCTTGGGAGTCATGTGTAAAAATTTTAGACTCTTCTATCTAATACCCTTAAAAAAAAAGTGTCTTATTCGAATCGACTGACTTGATGGGGGTTTCACTTCACCTTAAATAAATATTCGATACGTGCCATTAATTAACGACGTACTGTCTCATTACAGCTCATTGCTTCTCGCGATCCCTGGGGTGCGTGTTGCATGTACGGCATGTTACATGTGGTGGGACCGGTAGGGCGCCGCTGGTGTAATGCACCTAGGTACCTACCCAATTTACATGTATTACACCAGCGTGTGCAGCAGGCTGCGCAATTACGACCGCACATATCCTTATAGGGTAATGTGCAGCCGATGTGCAACATGTATCCAGGATAACTTAAAGATTTAAGGTGAAATGAAACACATCGAGAAATTTCATCCATTAACCTTTTGAACACGGAGCCATTTCGACATATGGGCGAAATTCCTCTGACCGTGCAGGCAATAATGGACCAAACGTCGGGCTCTTAGTAGCCAAAGAGTTAAAGCTTGTACCCACCGCCCTGCCACGATAAAAGTCATAACAGAAGTTAATTAAAAAGATCGATCGTTTAAGATGATATGAAAGGCGCTGAGAAATTTCATCCATTAACCTCCTGAACACGGAGCCATTTCGACATATGGGCGAAATTCCTCTGACCGTGCAGGCAATATTGGGCCAAACGTCGGGCTCTTAGTAGCCAAAAGGTTAAGGCCTTCGTTTTCTATAAGGACGTGGAAGATCTATTTGCAAATACTCTCTTCTAGGAAGATACCCTATTATTTGACCAGTCCCTTTTTGGGAAGTGACGAAGGCCTCGCCCGGAAGAGCCTTAAACAAATATCCGTTAGGGCTGCCACATCGTCTTCGCCCAGAAAACCCATTTCCATCGTGTACATTGAGTCCGTGTGGTCTCTATCCGATCGATCCTTCCCGCAGGATATTTTTCGGTCTTGTTGCTTGCCGAGAAAGCGGCCTATAAGAAAGTTCTTTCCCCTCGAGCTTCTTTTTCCAACCTCGCCCCTCACCCCTTTGGGCACCGCACGTACCGCATCTACCACGGAAACGTTTACACAGTCCCCTGTGTTACATTCTAGGACCGTTTCAAATTAAACTGGAATTTCAGACACCGGTCTGCAATTATTAACATTTCATTGATTTCGTTTACATTCATGACATGATCGCTTCAAGATTGTTGCTGTCATGAAAATGAATTTTACCATGGAAACGTTTACTTAGTCTCCTGTGTAACATTCTAGGACCGTTTCAAATTAAAGTGGAATTTCAGACACCGGTCTGCAATTATTAACATTTCATTGATTTCATATATATTCATGACATGATCGCTTCAAGATTGTTGCTCTCATGAAAATGAATATTGCTATGGAAATGTTTAATTTCTTCCCTGTGCAACATTCTAGGACCGTTTCAAATTAAAGTGGAATTTCAGACACCGGTCTGCAATTATTAACATTTCATTGATTGTTGCTTTCATGAAAATGAATTTTTCCATGGAAATGTTTACTCAGTCCCCTGTGTGACATTCTAGGACCATTTCAAATTAAAGTGGAATTTCAGACACCGGTCTGCAATTATTAACATTTCATTGATTGTTGCTTTCATGAAAATGAATTTTTCCATGGAAATGTTTACTCAGTCCCCTGTGTGACATTCTAGGACCATTTCAAATTAAAGTGGAATTTCAGACACCGGTCTGCAATTATTAACATTTCATTGATTGTTGCTTTCATGAAAATGAATTTTTCCATGGAAATGTTTACTCAGTCCCCTGTGTAACATTCTAGGACCATTTCAAATTAAAGTGGAATTTCAGACACCGGTCTGCAATTATTAACATTTCATTGATTGTTGCTTTCATGAAAATGAATTTTTCCATGGAAATGTTTACTCAGTCCCCTGTGTGACATTCTAGGACCATTTCAAATTAAAGTGGAATTTCAGACACCGGTCTGCAATTATTAACATTTCATTGATTTCATATATATTCATGACATGATCGCTTCAAGATTGTTGCTGTCATGAAAATGAATTTTACCATGGAAACGTTTACTCAGTCCCCTGTGTAACATTCCAGGACCATTTTAAATTAAAGTGGAATTTCAGACACCGGTCTGCAATTATTAACATTTCATTGATTTCATTTACAATCATGACATGATCGCTTCAAGATTGTTGCTGTCATGAAAATGAATATTGCTATGGAAATGTTTACTTTGTCCCCGGTGCAACATTCTAGGACCGTTTCAAATTAAAGTGGAATTTCAGACACCGGTTTGCAATCCTCAATGTTTCATTAACTTTGTTCAGGTTCATAACATGATCACTACACAATATTGTTGTGATAAAAATGAATTTTACCATGGAAACGTTTACTTAGTCCCCTTAGTCTCTTCGTTTTAATGTCTACCGGTTCGAAGCGTTTTTCTATGCAAGCAAAGTGATTCTTTTTTCTTTTTTTTTTTCATCCGAATGGTAAAATGCTTTCGATGTTCCGAAAAATCTTGTAGAGGGAAACACATTTTTTGTCGGATTTTCCGGGCATCCTCTGAATTTTCCAAACCCCGGAATATTTTTCAATCCATTTCTGTCCCGGTGGAACAGAAAGAGAACATAAACTTCGGAAGCAGACGAATTGGGTCATTAATGTCCTCTGCAGACGAATAAGCACATTAAAGTTTAAAAAAAGTGCGATCGGTTGTTTATTGGAATACGCAGTCGCTGAATAATTGGTATTTTTCGACTGACTTTATCAATATTTGCCAAGCGGTTTAAAATGAAATATTTATATATTAACGATACGCAATAAAGGTTTTCATTTCATGTATTCAATTTTTATGTTTGTCAAAATGTTACGAAGTTACGGAAAATATGGAAAGACAATGAGGAATACGATTTTCAATTAACCAATTATTATCATCATCATGAATTATCAATTATGAAAACAAATAAATTGTATATTTATATATTAACGATACCCAATAAAGGTTTTCATTTCATGTATTCGATTTTTATGTTTGTTAAAATGTTACGAATTTACGGAAAATGTGGAAAGACAATGAGGAATACGATTTTCAATTAATCAATTATGATCATCATTGTGTTGTTAAACATTGTCAGCTTTTGCAGATTATCCCTCTGTCTGAGATGTTATAAACAATATAACTACTATTATTTAGCAAAACAACGTTTTAGTATTCATTTTTCGTCACATGCCTAAGTTTTTATTACTGTAAGAACATATTTATATCGCCAATGGTACTTTTAATACGTTTAGTTTGAATTACTGCCGCCATAGCGCTGCAGTGCATGAAGCATTGATCGAAGAGGTTATAACCCTTTCGCTCTCGCTTCGAGTAACGAGAATAATGAATAAACTAGACGTACAGTCAATACCATTCGCATGCTTGAAGAGAAATTAACAGACCTACATAAACAAACGTAATAAATGCTACAATTGACGATTTTTCATTAACCTTGTTATATTTTTCACCCGTGAGAATATTGAATTAAGTGAAAGTACCGCCGAACCATTTGCAGTCGCCGAGAAAATAATAATAAATAATAACCCGTGTACGTAGTTGAAAGCAAATATTGGGCCAGAATTCGTGAGTTTCGATTTTACTGACGCGGAATCGTCCATTAAAGGCACTGAAATAACACGGAAAACCGTGAATAACACACACGCGGTAAAGTGATACAAAGTGATGCAGGGAAAAAGTTAAAAATATCGGGATAAATATTGCTCGTTCGAAAAATGGATCACAGAAAGGTTTAACATTTTCCAGCCGACGAATTGATGTGCGAGACACGAATGTTATTTTATCAAGGTATGACCCTTTTCGATGTTAAGCCTGTATGAACTGTAATTAATGTCCTGTTTAAGGATCATCTACCTGAATTTCTTTTTATGGAATTATATATCATTAGTTCAACACCATGGGATCTACGGCCATAGCTTAAATGTTATGTTAGTTTAGCCTATATGAACTGATGTTATGTTAGATATACCTATATGAACTGTGCTGAATTCCTGTTTAAGGATTATCGACCTGAATTTCTTTTTATGGAATTATATATTATTAGTTCAACGCCATGGGATCTACGGCCATGGCTTGAATGTTATGTTAGTTTAGCCTATATGAACTGTGCTGAAAGTGCTGCTTAAGGATTATCTACCAGAATTTGTAATTCCACAAATGCCGCATTTATCTTATATGTTATGCCTTGATGCTTCAGGCTCTTTAGAGCTACAACGTCCACAACACAACAAAATCACCATCATCACCATCAACATCTTGAAAGAACCCATAGGATCATTTCATCAATGAACTGTGCTGAATGTGCTGCTTAAGGATTATCTACCAGAATTTGTAATTCCACAAATGCCGCATTAATCTTATATGTTATGCCTTGATGCTTCAAGCTCTTTAGAGCTACAACGTCCACAACACAACAAAATCACCATCATCACCATCGACGTCTTCTTGAAAGAACCCATAGGATCATTTCATCAAGACATTGACGAAGTCATTTTAATTTCCCATTGTTCCACCAGTTTCATCGCTATCTGGGCGTTTTCCTGAAATGATTCATTTTGATTAATTGATTGTTCAAGAAAGAGGGCAGAAAGAAGATCGAAGCGACGATTGAGGGTGTTCCGGCGCAACCGAGGGGCAGACAAAACAGCCTTTGCCAACCTAACGACGAGGAGATCCCCTAACTCCTTCATTTTCAAAGTAAACGAGGCGATTAGCTCCCCCTTCGTCGGATGAACGCCGGCCCCCATAGGGACGCCATGGCGAGGAGAAAATTCATTTCTTCTTCCGCCGTTGCCGGGACGAAAGCGACACTTTGCTCTATAGTACCCGCCGAGGCCGCCAGGAGGCGGGGACAAAATGGCAGGGTTGATGGACGAGCAGTTGAATTTTCGACAGCACTCAATTAACGGCGCCCTTTGAGCGCTGAGAGGAATTCTCATCGAGGGGACATCGAGTGACTTTCGGCCTAAAAAGAGCCGCCATGTTCTTTTTCCTCCGCACTCCTAGCTCGCCTTTAACATTCGCAAATCCCTCGGGGCTGATCATGGTCGGCTTGTGGAAATTCATTTCGATAACGGTCTCCGGATATTAAGGTCGAGGAACTGGATCGACGTCGATAAAGAAGACTTTTCTAAATGCCTACGTGCCGACGTTGGTTTTTATTTCGACAGCTGGGTCGAATTGTATTGGGTATTGTACCAAATGGCACACTCCACCTGTCGTTTTCGTACAATAAATATCAAGAAATCGAAGTGAAACTCCAGAAATCCTCTGGATTCGTGCTTTCTGAGGCCCTAATTGACTGCAGAGGGACCCCCTGCGCCATCTGTGATTTCCAGGTCAATTAAAGTTTCACTCCGAGACCTCGTATTGCCATCGTTTTGGCATTGAAGCGCATACAACACTTTTTTTCCCTTTATCCCGTTCAAATGCGAGTTTATCGACTACCAGAGTGTCCTAAATTGTCGTAAAATTGTCCCGACCCTTTCGTTTCTCATATCAGAGGCTTCGATAATTGTATATTAATCGAAATATGAGAGCTCGAAATTTTGAATGTGTCAGGACAATTCTTAGATGATCAGGAGCGATGTGTCAAAGTTTCGGACAATTTGGTCTGATACCCTTAAAAAAAAGTGTTGTATTGGAATTGACTGATTCGAAGGGGGTTTCACTTCACCTTAAGGTTATGCGTCGAAAACCGAATTCTTCCGTCGAAGTGTCAGGGGATTGGAAGGGGCTCAACGTTATTCCTATCTCGAGGGAGATTCTCGTTTTACGAGGCGGAAGCGAAACGAATCTCGGCGTTTACACGTCCGGCAGGATATAGTGGAGAGATGGCTGCATTACGCGCGATCAGGCTACGAAAGAGAGACATTAAGTCAGAGAGGATCTCGCAAGTGTTCGGCAAACGTTTCGTGAGTTTGCCGACATCTTGCCTGACAAAATTTCATCACTGGGCTCCCCCCCGTTGTTTGCCGGAAGCCCGAAACCCCGCGAGGGTTTCCGGGACTTCCACATCGCGGGCCTTGGGTCCTGGTGTCATCCTGTTTGTGTGTATGATGATCTGGCTCGAAGGACCAACAAATGTGTCGAGTGACTCTGTGACTGGATATAATTTTATTAATCGCTAATTGATTTTGCCACATTGATCTTAACACATATTGATGGCCATTGGTGCAGCCACCCTTTTTGGGGGTTTCATCCCCGTGAAAAGCTTCATCCACCTATTGGGTCTTTTTAATTCATCAAGGTTACTACACTACGTAAGAATACAGAAATTTCAAAATTAATGCAAAGTCTTGATGGAGTCTAAAAACAATCATAGAATCATCCTTCTAATCAAAGAAGAAGCTACTTTTTTAGCAACCTTCTGATCATCATGCTTCGCGTATGCCTTCTCATTCTTGTATTCTACCTCCTTGCCCTCTTCCTTACCCTAACTCTGCGCAGTTCCACATTGTTTGTGTGTATGATGATCCGGCTCGAAGGACCAACAAAGTGTTGGGTGTCTCTGTGACTGGATATAATTTTACGCTAATAGATTTTGCCACATTGATCTTACCACATCCCTAGACCATAGATACCTAGACCCCTAATTGCAGCGAAAGGGGTAAATTATATAGAAAATATAGGCCAAATGTATTGTGCTACTCCACCCCCTGGGTGGGAAATGAGAAGAGTGGATCCGCGGGATCCAATGAAGCGTCGCCTGTCCCGTGTGGCCGATCTACCGGCAATGCACCAACGAGTGTGTTGTGTGTGTTGTGTGTGTTGTGTGCGTCGTGTGCGTTGTTTGCATTGTGCGCGCACTAGGCGTCGCAGTAAATATTCCGCTCATGCATTATTTAAGAGCGAAGTGTCTTGTTTCCAGCGCTACGGCACGCGGGGGAGTCGCCGATTCTTTACGACCTCACTTTCTTTTGTTTATGAAGCGCGGCCAGGGTGCCCGCCAAGAAATATGTGCCGGTGCACCTGTGGAGTGCGATCCCGGGACCGGAAGTGCGAACTTCACCCCGGAATTGGGGATTGCGTGCCCATCGATCCGGGACCACTTCATCTAGAATCTCGCTGTGTCCTTGCGAGACAACTTGGCCATCATTGTTTAATGTGGTCCATTAAGGTTCACATGTATGATCACTCTGTTTGAGCGTCATACGCAGTCGCGTGACTTCTTGCTGACGTCAATAAAGAAAGATCAGCTGTTCAAATGGAGGAGGCAACCCAGAAAAAGCTCCCTGATAAGCATACATGATGTTGAGTGACAAATATTTCCTAGTGTCTTTTGCGGTCACTTGATTCAATTAACAATAAAATGAACGCTCAGCATTGTTTAAAGTGGTCCATTAAGGTTCACATGTATGATCGCTCTGTTTGAACGTCATACGCAGTCGCGTGACTTCTTGCTGATGTCAACAAAGAAAGATCAGCTGTTCAAATGGAGGAGGCAACCCAGAAAAAGCTCCCTGATAAGCATACATGATGTTGAGTGGTGACATTCACAAATAATTCCTAGTGTCTTTTGCGGTCACTTGATTCAATTAACAATAAAATGAACGCTTAGCATTGTTTGAAGTGGCCCATTAAGGTTCACATGTATAATCACTCTGAACGTCATACGCAGTCACGTGACTTCTTGCTGATGTCAATAAAGATCAGCTGTTCAAATTTTTTTTCTTACATTTTCTGATACCCTAAAAGATTTATCACTATATGCATGTTTTATTTTATCGCTGTTTTGTGAAGCCAACATTTAATAGCGATAAGTTCTCGTTTTAAATATTGAAATTCCGAATAAACTATACCCTATGGGACGGAACTTCTCGAACGTGCTCTCGAAACAATGACGTATTATAGTTAGGCACGTCGATGAGTAATTCTCATTGCGGGACGGACAAGTAGAAGTTACGGTAATGAACGAAAATTTCGGGTGAATTATGAGCAGAGGAAACTCGGTTTTCGTGATGAGAGAACGCTCATAACGGGGAACATCAACTTTTGAGGAGAAATTAACCACTTTATTTCAGCGTATTAGAATTTAATTGTTACTCACCAAAGCGCATAAACTATAGTTTAGCCTAATTTCTGTCAGGCCTTGAAAATGGTACTAGGCATGAAAAACATTTACCACATTTGGAATTTCAAGTCGGTATGTCATATCTGAACTTACATATATTTATTGTAATAAATTAAAGGCGACAAAATTCAAAAAACCACATATATAAATATCTCTCTCTCTCGTAGATGAGATTTACATATCCACTTTGATTGGACATGAACTTTCGATCATCATTGGCTGTTATCAAAATTTTCAGGAGGTGGGTAAAAATCCAAAACACGGACCCACGTGTTGCGATAACGGATAAACATTTCTAGACGGTCTCGGATAAGCGAGAATCGGGTTTTCCGAGGTTGGGAAAGCTCGACACGGGCCTACGTAAACGCGTCGAGGAAAATTGGGGGGACTTTTATTTACTTTAAATAATTGGGCAGGATTTTGCGTACAGAGCCGAGCTCGAATAATCCATCGGCCATTGAAGAGGCCAGGAAAAGAGCCGATGGGATTCGCTGGCTCGATTTCCCGGCACCGGTACCGATCGGTTTATTCTGCAAAAAGTACTTCGGCACAATGGCCGCCCCCTAATTCGGCCATTCACAGGTTTTATCTTATTATTCCGAAAAGCCGCGTCTCGTATCGGCGCTTCGCGGGAATATGCCCATCCAGGGCCCTTCGAAATTCAAAATGTAAATTTATCGTCAAATTCGTTCGGGCGTACAACGAAATCGCCGATGAACGAGGAAATGACACGGGGCTGAAAAGAGCGGGAAAATTCACTGGGGAGCGGATTTTCGAGTACTATCGTTGAGCACATTGTGGAGGAACTTATTGCCACGGTCGGACAAAGTGGATAATCAACATCCCCGATTTCATGGATTCTCTGAATTGATGGTCTTGGTGGAAAAGGCCGAACAAGTGGTATCAGAACCACGTCCAAAAATAATGGTACAGATCTGCGCAGTCTCTAGATCCTCCCAGGTTTGGCCACGAATCTACATTTGACAGGAAACCTCGACAACAGCTCTTCGGCTTTTCAGTGATGGGGCCCGGGTCACAAGGTCGATCCTTCATAATCCATCGTAGTAACAAGAGGAAAAGCGAGATAAAAGGGAAGATAGGGAGGAATAATGTGCGGAGGAGATAGGATCCTCCCGGTGATCCCTAATCCAAATTCCGTCCGGTTCCTCCGGGACTCCAGCCACGAGGCACCAGCTCCTTCTCTTCCACCCCCGGCGGGACATGCTACCCTCGCCGTTCGCCCTGTTCTTTGCATAATTACAATTCGGCGCGTAGACTGCACCCCGGAACAGCGACTGTGTACCTCGCGCATTACCGGAATATGTAAACCTTATTTACATGTATTTTCCTCAAGTTTTGTCGCAGCCGCCTTTAGGCGGAATCGGTACACCGCCGTGCGCTCAGTCACTCCGTCTCGTTAAGGGATTACACAGCAGCGTGAGCCGCGACACCCTTAAGAATATTTATGGCCTCAGGGTGGGTTTGCCCTTGAGGGAATAACACCACCGATTCCATCTTCGAAATTGCCCCGAAGTGTCTTGACAAAGTGGTTGACGCACCGCTGATGGCAACCGGGAAATTAGACAAGAAATTCCAGAAAGAGGCTCTGAAGTGGACCTCATATGTTCTTGGCGTGATGCACAACCTAGTCCTAAGCTGCTCGTCGCGAATTATTGAACATTAATTACATTGTTCCAAGGAAAAGTGCATTTCTTGATTAGTGGATGATGATGTTGGGAACCGCAGATCTCTATTTGGGGTGCTAGACGTTGCTGTTGCGTTAGAAACTTTTCCTTACGTAGTTTGCATTTGTTTAAGTAGGTTAGTGTTCGATTGCATTTGTTTGCAGATGGTCTTTTAAATTGTTTAGGCGGGATTCGCATAACACCGACGATTCTTTCATCGAGAGATCCCAAAATTAAATACCGCTAATGAAGGACTTGTCGGAGGACTATGTCGTTCTTTGGGCTTATCTGGTGATGCTGCCCAATAAAGGAAACGATCGGCGCGATCGCAAGCATCGTAAGTGCTTTCGATCGAACTGGATAAGGACGTTAAGTGGGTTGTTATCGCTCTCGGGCCACGAGCGTTCCTGACCCATTCCCGGATAGGGTCCTGTGGGAAACCATAATGCCGTCTCCACACACATGCCGCCACGAATAGCTTCCTTGGCCCGCTACAGAAATGGTCCCCTCGCCTCCCCGCGTATTCTCTCCTCTCCACTCTCTCTCTCTCTTCTCTCGTGTGTAATGAGAGCTGCATTGTGCATTATCGTAGGTGCACCGCTCCCCAGACATCCGGGTAATTATCTCTCGGTCCCTGGGAACGGCTCGGACCACCGTCCGTGTTCTCAGATCCGTTCCTGCAGGAGGACCGAGGTCTCTCGCCATTCCACTTCCATTGTAGCCGGCTCAGTAGACCAGGGGCGAGGAATTAATTATTGGTATCATTAGCTGCGATAAAGGGTTAAATGGTTCAAGTTGGTACTCCGGTAGCGGAACTTTTGCTGGAATTTCAACACTGCAGAGGTTTAGTGTACCGTGATACTCTCTTTACGTGAAACTCATAAATCTCAAGGTCCGTCGAAGACAGAGGCAGAAGGGAGAGATTCGACACGAAAAGTGGCGAAATGAATCCCAGTAACGACTTCGGATGGGAAAGAGAGGGCGAGGAAGAGTGACGACCCGAAAGTATAATTTAGTGCCGCGAGGTGGCGTCGTTTCCTCTCGCTACGCCGACTTGGCGAACTCGCTGAATCTTCGTTTGCACCGGAGCGCGGGAAAGTAATGCCCCTGTTTACGGAGGTGCATAACTTTATTATCGCTCGTCCCTGGTCGACTAGCCTTTACAGAGACCCATCGATCCTAGAATTTCACGAGCCGTCGCGGAAATCTTCGACATTATCGAAAAGAAACGGTATACAATGGACGGAACAGTGGCGCCATTCGCGCGGTGGACTCGGGAACTTCCAGTCCCTCGTATGGGCGTCGCTCGACATCAAATCCAGGTTATATGGAGTTGGGAATGACTAGCTAGCTCGGTACTCATATATGGCGATGGGAAAGGAAGTACTCGATAAAAGTGGGCCGCTAATAGGTTGCGAAAAGCTCGGAGTTGGCGCCAAGGAGGAAACTTTCCTCGTCCAATCGGCATTACTCTAACAATTCCTTTACTTACTTCGCCCCCTACAATGAATCGTGGTATACACTTCCGAGGTCCCCTAATAAAACCTACGGTTTTCCGAAAACAATTCATATAAGTCTATTTAGGACTTGAGTGCATTGTTAATTAATATTCTAGATAGTAAAGGAGAATATTAATACATTGGGTGATGGAACATAATACTGCCTTTGCTTCGGCTGGGAACAAATGGCGCAAACCAGACCAGATCAGTTCCGACAGAAACAAACGTAGTTCTTATGGATTTGATTACACTGTACCCAAATTTGATCTGAGCTGATGGACCTAGTGTAGCCACGTCTATGAAAAGTAATACGTTTGCTTCTGTCGGAATTGATCTGGTCTGGTCTAGTTTGGTCTAGTCTGGTCTGATGTGGTCTGATGTGGTCTAGTCTGGTCTGGTCCAGTCTGGTCTGATGTGGTCTAGTCTGGTCTGGTCTAGTCTGGTCTGATGTGGTCTGATGCGGTCTAGTCTGGTCTGATGTGGTCTGATGTGGTCTAGTCTGGTCTAGTCTAGTCTGGTCTGGTCTGGTCTGATCCACTGAAGTATAGCCACAGCATCACATGTGTGATCATCAGGTTGGAATCGTGTAGTGTTGGCCAAAAACCAATGGTACTGATCCCTTAGCAAAGATTTGCACTTCAAAATCAAACAGACAAAATCAAATACACAAATTTGGCCTTCCTAGCAAAGGAAATTACAACGAGGAAAAGATGGAATTGGCCAAAGTGTCTCTTTCTTCCCACCATTGAAGATTGTTAGAGTTTCAAGACCCATGTGTCCAACTGCGCTCGAGATTTTGCATATCCTCTAACAAAGGCTTCCGAGTTCCCATGAGCTGTATGGTGGTTTCGAAATTTGGCCTTCCTAGCAAAGGAAATTACAACGAGGAAGAGATGGAATTGGCCAAAGTGTGTCTGCTCTTCCAGGCGAAGAAACAAGGGAGAAATGACGCTCGGGCATTTAACCGAGGTGCGCGGGCTCGCTCCCTTTCAGCGCTAGACAGCGAACCGGGGAGAATAAACGAGCCTTTTATTCCCGGGATTTATGAATATTTGCGAAATAAAAGTAATACGAGTAATAAATTGCTTTATAAAGCCCGGGCCGTAGCGCCAGGCGCAATAGTTGCACTCGGATGGGCCCGGCAGCATCAGTCGCGATAGAGCATCCATGTTTATGTTCCGGCTCTCCGTGATTAATGGCGGCTACTCCTTTGGAACTCCGAGCACCAAATCCGAAGATCCACTGGAAGAGAGAGGGAATTTATCACCCGGAAATATCTGCCATCTTTACAGAATGTTAGCATTTCTCTCCGAAGAACGGTGCCGGTAGTTGCCTCGGGTCTTCGTCCCTTCGGACGTCTCTGCATTAAACTTCTTGGAAACTTATCGGTAATATTCCCCGCGATGTCTGCACTCAAAAACTAGAGAATAATGGCACCTTGATAATTGAAAATT
The DNA here is from genome assembly GCF_000612105.2 of Orussus abietinus. Taxonomy (NCBI): domain Eukaryota; kingdom Metazoa; phylum Arthropoda; class Insecta; order Hymenoptera; family Orussidae; genus Orussus; species Orussus abietinus. The sequence goes on along the minus strand of NW_019394390.1, from coordinate 26,595 downwards.
GGTAAATAATGCTTACAAGGAAACCCAGTCCAGAACTTCTATTTACCTCGGGCAAGAACCAGAGAAAGGCACTCTCATTTCGAAAAATGGAATTTCACCTCATTTTATAGTTAAAGCTTCAGATAATTCGGTGCACCCAGTTTGGGGAAAGGTATTATAAATATTTCCAGGTTCTGATGTATAGAATGAACCTTTCATGTCACCTTAATTGCCACATTGTCGGTACTGAAACGAGAAGTGCACCTGGGTTGCAGCCGGTGAACGCGTCGATGAAAAATGGCCAAAGTAGATGGGCACATATTCCGTGTTTTAACTGAAATGTCCGATTAAGCGGCCAAATCAGGATAATTTAATATATCTCCCGGACTAGAGCGGAAATCGTGCCCAATATTGGAGAACATCGGATTAAAAGAGCCGGTGAAAACAAGTATCTGGATTAACGGGTCATGCAATTCAATTCCGGTCTACAGCTCCGTTAACGCGTAATCTAGGTTTTAACTGAAACAGCCTATTAAACGACGATATCAGGATAATTTAACGTTGCATCTGCTGCATCGGGAATCTCTCTCCGCAATGCCGGAAAATCGGATTAAAATATAACCACCGAATAGCAAAATGAGCTACCACGTGGTTCGGACTTGATTGGTGACTTCGGGACCCTAGATTAAATAGTGACAAACTGAATATACGGATTTGCAACGTTGAACGTTATTTATGGTTGGCATTCACCGAGGTACGTGTTTGGTTCATGATCCAATGGTGGTGGTGGTGATGATGGTTTTGGTTGACAACAATCTGGTTGGTGTTTGGTTTGGTGATGGTTGGCTTTGGTTTGGTGCTGATGATGGAAAAGATGAAGGTTTTGGTTGTTGATCTGGTTGGTGTTCGGTTTGGTTAAATGATGGAAGCGGTGATGGTTTTGGTTGATGATCTGGTTGGTGTTTAGTTTGGTGATGGTTTGGTTTGGTTATGATGATGGAAGAGATGAAGGTTTTGGTTGATGATGATCTGGCTGGTGCTTAGTTTGGTGATGGTTTGGGGTGGTTTCATTATGATGATGGACGAGATGAAGGTTTTGGTTGATGATGATCTGGTTGGTGTTTAGTTTGGTGATGGTTTGGTCGTGATGATGGAAACAATGATGGTTTTGGTTGATGATGATCTGGTTGGTGTTTGGTTTGGTTGGGTTATGATGGTGGAACAAATGAAGGTTTTGGTAGATGATGATCTGGTTGGTGTTTGGTTTGGTGATGGTTTAGTTTGATTACGATGAGAGGGGCCTTATCACCAAATAGGCTGAATGATAGTGACCAGAAAAACTAAGCGTTCATATACGCTAATGACGCAAATTGGTTAAATGAACTATGTGTAACTAGTTTTCATAGTTCATAAAGGACTCAGATACTTGTCAAAATAAATTAATCTTTTTTCCGAACTAGTCATGGCTACTATATAATTTTTCCATTTCGGAAGCACTAAAATGAACTATCCCGCGTTTGCCATACTTTTCCAGGAGGAGTAACGAAAATGTTAACAACAGTAAACCAAACAATAAATTGCTTCAGCAAAAAAATGACTTCATCAGTGTCAAATTGTTCGTTTTACCAGCTCTCTTGTTCTCGGTTCATGAAAATAATAATTCCATTTTGTGGGATTATTCTTTCGTCGGCGTTATTCCCGGAACGCTATCCCAACAATTAAAATTACACCCCCAGCACCTTTGTTTGTATTCGGAACTAAAATAACGATACCGTGGAAATTTGCATGTGAATACAAAACCGAGTAAAATTTCACGAAGGCAAGTCGGAGATTTGAAAACAATCGCATCGTTTCATTACGATTACCGAGAATAATCCAAAATGGACGTCCTTCGACGTCTGCCGTCGACATTAGGGACTTTATCGACGCGGTACCAAAATGTCGAGAATATGATCGTGTTAAATTTAACTGCGTTTGGATTCGAATCGACAGTCTCGTTTCGAGTAAATGCACATCATGCAGGAAGATTCCGCCTTTCCATAACTCCTCCTGGACGCCATATTGGTTCTGCAGAAGCGGCTCCTTCAAAGACTCCATTTTACATCTGATGCATGTTTTTTTACGGCTTAAGGTGAAGAGAAACCCCCTGCGCCATCTGTGATTTCCAGGTCAATTAAATTTTCACTCCGAGACCTCGTATTACCATCGTTTTGGCATATAAGCGCACACAACACTTTTTTTGCCTTTATTCCGTTCAAATGCGACTTTATCGATTACCAGAGTGTTCTAAATTGTCGTAAAATTGTCCTGACCCTTTCGTTTCTCATATCAGAGCCTTCGATAATTGTATATTGATCGAAATATGAGAGCCGACGCCATTTTGGTTCTGGTATGGACTGAGTTAAAAATTTTATTTAAAAAATCCAAATTTTGAATGTGTCAGGACAATTCTTAGATGATCAGGAGTGATGTGTCAAAGTTTCGGACAGTTGGTCTAATACCCTTAAAAAAAAAGTGTTGTATTCGAATCGATTGATTTGAAGGGGGTTTCACTTCACCTTAAGGGGATGCGAAAGTGGCATCCGAAAGCTCAACCATTCATAAAACTTTTCTACGAACTGGGTGTCTCAAATCGTTTCATACTATAATATGGTAAAATATATAGCAGTAACTGCTATTATAAAGTCGTAGCTATAATATGGTAAAATATATAGCTGAATTCTCGTCCTCCTTACGGGCAAAAGGCCGACATGGGGAACCCTTATTCGAGGCGACGTCTCTTTACGCCCTGGCACTTAAAACCTCTGGTTTCCATGCCTGGAAGTCGCAATAAAGTTCCTCGCATTTTACGACACACTTTTTACCCCCGACATTAACCAGAAAAATTCCCGATTTCCTCCCTGTTTGCACGAAAAAACATTTTTATTTTCACGTGCTTGATGGTGAAATGCCCGCAGGGAAATGTTTTATTATTATTTCTGCCATCCTTGTAAAAGTTGAATTCGTAATAAGTTGTAACAACATGAATAGAGAATCAACAATTGTTTCTATTACAAGTCCTCCTCGCTTTTAAACGAAAAAACATTTTTATTTTTATGTGCTTAATGGTGAAATGCCTGGACGGAAATGTTTTATCATTATTTCTGTCATCCTTGTAAAAGTTGCATTCATAATAAATTATAATAACACGAACGAAGAATCAACAATTGTTCCTATTACAGGTTTTCCTCACATTTTTCATATCACCTTTTCCCACATTACCTTGATTTCATTTCATCTTGATTTCATATCACCTTTTTTCATACCATCTTTTCCCACATTACCTTGATTTCATATCACCTGTTTTCATAGCACCTTTTTTCATATCACCTTTTTTTCATATCACCTCCATTTCATATCACCTTTTTTTCATATCACCTTTTTTCATATCACCTTCTTTTCATATCACCTTTTTTCATATCACCTTCTTTTCATATCGCCTTTTTTCATATCACCGTGTATTCGGATAGTAGCAGGGTCCACTCTCAGGGATGTAAATGGACCTGGCAGCTTTTCGCACCCTCTCGTTTATGCAGGGATACTTTCCATATGGCAAGTCGAGAGTGACGAGATACTCCCGGAGGAGTTGGTCCAGGACTGTACGAAACAAAAACCAGGAGTCAGGATCAAGGATAGGACATAATCCGGGGAAATCCTCGTATAAATGTAGTCCGCAGTCCTGTAATGCTCCCGTAGAATCCGCTCGTTGGCTCCCTCTAAACGACTACACGGCGACGTTTTGACAAAATACGGACAGTGAGGATGATTCCTTTCTACGGGGGATTTTCTGGGGTATTAAGGGAAGCGAAAGCCCCTCGCCTCTGGCCGCAAGCTTCAATGTTTAAAGCAACTAGGGTACATGGATTTCCCTCCATAATGCGACTAAGCGTGTTCATTGGGGGAGTTCAATTTACTGAACACCGAATGTATAGTTCCGTATATAAGTTAGGAAAGGAGGGAAGACTTCATTTTGTTGCGACTGAGCACTCTTAGCAGATGAAATATCATGAAATCCTGAAATAGACATGAAAAGTATCCCCGAAAGTACCAAAAGATGTTCGCCATTAAGGTGATATGAAAGCGGCATGAAGAGGTTTCGTTTATGAAACTTTTTTTCTAACCTGGGTGTATACAATCGTTTCATAGTTTTTATATAGCATTTAAAGCAACGAGGGTACATGGATTTCCCTCCATAATGCGACTAAGCGTGTTCATTGGGGTAGTTCAATTTACTGAACACCAAATGTATAGTTCCGTATGTAAGTTACGAAAAGAGGGAAGACTTCATTTTGTTGCTACTGAGCACTCTTAACACATGGAATATTATGAAATCCTGAAATAGACATTAAAAGTATCCCCAAAAGTACCAAAAGATGTTCGCCATTAAGGTGATATGAAAGCGGCGTGAAGAGGTCTCGTTTATGAAACTTTTATTCTAACCTGGGTGTATACAATCGTTTCATAGATTTTATATAACATTTAAAGCAATGAGGATGCGTGGATTTTCCTCCATAATGCGACTAAGCGTGTTCATTGGGGGGAGTTCAATTTACTGAACACCAAATGTATAGTTCCGTATATAAGTTACGAAAGGAGGGAAGATTTCATTTTGTTGCGACTGAAGCACTCTCGACACAGACACGAAGTTGCGTCATGTTTCAAAATGATTTCTTCTTTCATTTGCATAAAAAGTCGGCGTCATTTTCCTTTAAAGGGATCTCCAAAAGACGTGGCGCGGCGAGGCGTGGAAAGCTCCGCTAGGCTAGCCTTCTTTTTGTGTAACACGGAGCTTTCTACTTTATCATAAGGATCAGGGTACTACTCGCGATCTTCCCGAGAGGTATCAGAGGGATGGAGGCACTTTTTCGAGACTCTTTGACGTGCTCCGAAAAGGGCTGCCGTGGAAAATAATAAGTGCTCGCACGTGCTCGAGCTCGCCGGAGCTTTGCGCATCCCTGAACTCGTGTCAATCATAAATCACCCTGTTGCGGAACGTGAAGAGCTCCTCTGATAGCTTCACACTGGTCGAGCCAGCGGTAAAATTTCTTCAGATGATCTGTCGATCCACGCTTTGATCGAGAACTTCAAATTCGGTAACTGATGGCTGATACTATGACGGATGATGAGCTATTTGCCTCATAAATGATGATGAAAAGTGTAATCAGGGTGTTGCTTCACAGTCGAGCCAGCGATAAAATTTCTTCAGATGATCAGTCGATCCACGCTTTGATCGAAAAATTCAAATTTGATAACTGATGGCTGATACTATGACGGACGATGAGCTATTTGCCTCATAAATGATCATGGAAAGGGTCATTAGGGTGTTGCTTCACAATAGTTCCTCTGATTAGCTTCAAACTAGTCTAACCAGCGATAAAATTCCTGCAGATGATTAATCGATTTGTACTTCGATCGAAAACTTCAAATTTGATAACTGATACTATGACGGACGATGAGCTATTTGCCTCCTAAATGATCATGAAACAAGTCATCAGGGTGTTGCTTCACAATAGCTCCTTTGACAGCTTCAAACTAGTCTAACTAGCGATAAAATTCCTGCAGATGATTAATCGATTCGATGGAAAGCTTCAAATTCGACAACTGATGGCTAATACATGTACCTATGCTACATAAGGGCTCAGCCATCTTGATGCCCACGAAGCAACAAATTACACGTACCAAAGGATTTAATTATCCACAGAGTCATCGTCATCTCTGCAATTAATGAATCCTCTACAAAGTGGAACTTCCCATCCAGAGTTTCCTTTTCCATAGCCGAAAGTGGGCCGAAGGAAGTCCAACCCCCTCTAGAAAGGCAGGAGCAAAAAAGCCGGCCAGGTCAGACAGCGGGGGAATTAATATTCCGATAAATCCCGAAAGTTACCAGGAAGAAATTCCCTAGACCCGTCGGTGGTCCGCATGAAATATTTCGCCCGATTCTCTTTTCCCGCTCCCTAGGAGGTGAACGCGCCCGCAAGAAAATTCATTTATCAGCCGGCTCGCTAAATTTGTGGATCCGTCTTCCCCGGGGAGAGCCCAAGTACTCCGGATCGTCGAGGGTGACGAGCATTAATCCGCGAAGGATAATTTAAGCGATCCTTCGGAGCCGGAACGACGAGGGAAGCCGAATCGGATCCTTCTAGAGGGGATACAAGAGTCCCCGTAACTGGAGCCGCCATTTTTTACCCGACGTCTTCTTAGGTGGCGGAAACGCGAAACGGCTTCTCAGTACACCTAGATAGATGATCATGATCATCCCAGATAGACGGATTTAGTTGATATTAACTTCATGTTGCAGTTTTACATCAGTCAGAATGGTCATCATAGTTGTTCGCTTGTTGTGTGTCTTTATACCCTAGTCATAACTATCGTGCGTCTCTTTATCGTACTCATACCTATCATGCGTCTCTATACCGTACTCATACCTATCCTGCGTCTCTATACTGTATTCATGACTGTCTGTTACGTCTTCTTAGGTGGCGGAAACGCGAAACGGCTCCTCAGTACACCCAGATAGATGATCATGTTCATCCTAGATAGACGGATTTGGTTGACATTGACTTCATGCTGCAGTTTTGCATCAGTCAGAGTGGTCATCATAGTTGTTCGCTTGTTGTGTGTCTTTATACCTTACTCATAACTATCGTGCGTCTCTATACCGTACTCATACCTATCCTGCGTCTTTATACTGTACTCATGACTGTCTGTCACGTCTTCTTAGGTGGCGCAAATGCGAAACGGCTCCTCAGAACACTCTGATAGATGATCATGATCATCCTAGATAGACGGATTTACTTGACATTGAGTTCATGTTGCAGTTTTACATCAGTCAGGGTGGTCTTCATAGCTGATCGCTGTTTGTGTGTCTTTATACCTTACTCATAACTATCGTGCGTCTCTATACTGTACTCATGACTATCGTGCGTCTTTATACCCTGCTCATAACTATCGTGCGTCTCTATACCGTACTCATACCTATCATGCGTCTCTATATCCTGCTCATAACATTATGCGGTACATACAATGCCATCATATCTAACAATAAGTCAAATCGATAGTACACTATGACGGTGACGACACTTGAAAGGAAGCATCAAACGATACGTTCCTTGGGTTCGACTCCCAACCTAACTTTAAATTAATTGTTAACGTAATACATGAAATGCATTTGAGCAACAATACTATTCAATAGCTGCACATTGAATTGCACAATACCATCCAACGCGTCTATGGCATGTCGTTGAAGAATCGGATGATACGTGGTACCTTCGGGTTCGCCTCCCAAAGGATCCCTCCACATTTCAGGATATCCTGAAAAATAAAGGACGTGACGGAGTGGGCACTCGCAGATATTCCCCGGTGCATCGGGCGGAAGCAGTATGCGTGAAAGGCAAAAAATCCGTAAGGTAAAAGAGAAGAAAAGAAGAAGGCAGAGTTCCCGGGGCGTAACAAGCCGAGGATCCCGGAGAAGCTCTGTAAAATCCCTAGAATATCCTATCGCCATAATATCCCTAGGGGCCTTCGACCCGGTCACCCCAACTGGTCCCTAGAGTCTGGGCGTTTAGTAAAATCGAGATTATTCGGGCACTTGCCGGCCGGTAATCCCATAATTATTCCAGATTCCAGTCCCGCAAAAATGTCCCATAGGGTCGCGCGGATCAGCCGTGCCGCGGAATCCACCCGCAGAAGTTCCGCAGCGGACGAGTTGTCCGCGAGAGCCCTCCGCGCCTGAATTAGCATAATATGGAAATCGGCTGAAGAGCAGTGTAACCTCCCGGCAGAGGTCCTCCTAAATTCCCCAATGACGGAATCCCGTCCGCCCTTTCCAAAGGCATTAAAATGGATATCCATTCGCGTCGTTCGAGAGCGGTAATGCGCTTTCGACCGCGTGAGGAATTACGAATCGCTCCGGAATTTTGCCACCGTAATCGACGCTTCAATTGTTCCTGAGAGTCGGTCAAGCAATTCTGAATTTTGACGCCTGGCTGGACGGGAACCTTCCCCTTGGTCAATGTGTGTTACGGAGAGCTGGGGACCAACGCATCCGGTGGTCCGTATTGTCTGCTACATGGTTACTCCACTTGTTAATAACAGTGGGAGTAAACGTAGTCTATGAAACTGCATTGTGTTGCAAATGTATGACTTACATTTCAACTTACTGAAGTGCTACATGGTTACTCCTCTTGTTGCCCGTCGAATGCTCATCAGCATCCGGCAATTGTGGCTTGGCCTGTGTGGAAGAAGTCAAACAATAAATGCGTAAGTTAATGTTCATTACGATCGATGCTCATCACAACCAAATAAAGGATGATCAAATCAGCATGTCAACTTCCTGCGAGACCAGAGTCTACATTAGGAGCACCCCATCGAAACTGCGCATCCCTGTTCCCAGCATCCGGCAGCTGTTATTTGGCTTGTGTGGCAGATCAGCAATAGTGTGCCTTAACAATAAATGCATAAATTAATGTTCATGACGAACGCTGCCCATCACAACCAAATAAAGGATGATCAAATGAGCATGTCAACTTCCCGCGAGACCAGAGTCTACATTAGGAGCACCCCATCGAAACTGCGCATCCCTGTTCCCAGCATCCGGCAGTTGTGGCTTGGCCTGTGTGGAAGAAGTCAAACAATAAATGCGTAAATTAATGTTCATGACGAACGCTGCCCATCACAACCAAATAAAGTATGATCAAATCAGCATGTCAACTTCCCTCGAAACCAGAGTCTACATTAGGAGCACCCCATCGAAACTGCGCATCCCTGTTCCGAGCATCCGGCAGCCGTGGCTCGGCTTGTGTGGCAGATCAGCAATTTGCAGCGAAACTGAGCAGCGAGGGGGGAAGTAGGCACGTAATGGTGTCTCCTAACCTCTAATCTAAGAAACTAATCGGGCCTCGTGTATGCACCGTATAATTAGCTTACCGGGCGTCGCCGGTACACGGAGTGGGCGGCGGTGGGGCGGACAGGGGGTGGCTACCCCGCTCCCCCCCGGGTTATGGCGAAAGGGCGGAAAAGGGAGGGTGGCGAACCTCCCCTTTATCAAAGGCTCTCTGGCACTTTGCCACGTCGCGCCGCATAATGAAGCAGCACGTTGGCCCGCGACTATACCCAAGGCCGTGTTTTGCTTCGCGGAGAATAGTTTATTGTACGCCGCCGCGAGGTGCTATGATATTCGCGAGTGGCGCCTCTGTGTGTTACTGTGACGCGGGCGCCTCTAGCGGGAAGTGGCTGGTACCTCGAGCCTCCTCGCGATACTTTTTTACCCAACAAGATTCGTCCTACTTCTTTTGATGATCCGAAGGAACGATTCTAGGTCGCATTTGTTATGTTGGCGTCATCATTGAGAGGAAGGACTAGTTAAATTAATTCGTTTTTAACTAGTTAAACTATGAACTAGGGAATATATGAACTAATTCAAAATGTACTCGGGTACTTTTTATAGTGACATTAATTTCTATTCTGAACTAGCAAATCTAAAACCTAGATATCTGCGATTATCTCTTCGTACGAATGTTTGCCATCAGCCAGAGTAAGTATATGAAGAGTATATGTGAAGACAGATCTACCATAGATATGAATATACCAAATATAGATATTTGCGATTATCTCTTCGTACGAATGTTTGTCATCAGCCAGAGTAAGTATATGAAGAGTATATGTGAAGACAGATCTACCATAGATATGAATATACCAAACCTAGATATTTGCGATTATCTCTTCTTACGAACGTTTGCCGTCAAACAGAGTAAGTACATGAATAGTATATGCGAAGACAGATCTACCATAGATATGAATATACTAAACCTAGATATTTGCGATTATTTCTTCGTACGAATGTTTGCCATCAGCCAGAGTAAGTATATGAATAGTATATATGAAGACAGATCAACCATAGATATTTGTAATTATTTCTTCGTACGAATGTTTGCCATCAGCCAGAGTAAGTATATGAATAGTATATATGAAGACAGATCAACCATAGATATTTGTAATTAATTCTTCGTACGAATGTTTGCCATCAGCCAAAGTAAGTATATGAATGGTATATATCATACAGATCAGCCATAGATATGAATATACCAAACATAGATATGAATATACCAAACAAAGATATGAGCATACCAACATAGATATTTGCGATCATTTCTTCGTACGAATGTTTGCCATCAGCCAAAGTAAGTATATGAATGGTATATATCATACAGATCAGCCATAGATATGAATATGCCAAACCTAGAAATCTGCGATTATCTCTTCATACGAATGTTTGCCGTCATGCAGGGTAAGCAACATGTTCGAAAGTCAAACGGCTATCATGTGCGATCCACGACATAAGGTGGCTCGATGTTGGCGGCTCGCAATGCCGATATTAATCACGAACCAGGGGAGAGCCTCTCTCGCATACGGACCCTGCGCTTAACGTCAGCTTAGCTTTATAAATGACCGCTCTCGCGAGCGTATTAAGCGCGGAAATATCCCCGGAATTCCGCCGATCGAAAAAGCCCCCGAGGATATTTAAGGACGATACGTTACGGGTTTTCCGGGGGCAAACCTCCGCGATAAGGCGTTTTCGATTGCGCCCCCGGCCCATAATTGCGACATAAAAGCGCGGCTTAACGTCGCCGGATCCTCCGTAATCGCCCCTTGACCTTCGAGCTTTTTTTTTTCTTTTCCTTTCCTAGGGAGGGTTCCCTAGGATATTATCGCGTAAGGACGATCACCCACGTCCTGGGTCGCCATCTTGTATCCTGCTTTGCCTTAACTATTTTTGCATTTAAAACTATTATACAGCTGTACTCGGTATGGTAGTAGTATTGTATGGTAACTTACAATGCGTGGAAGTTTGCGTGTCATTAAGGGGATGTGAAAATAATTTCTTTTCCCTTCCTAGGGAGGGTTTCTTAGGATATTATCGCGTAAGGACGATCACCCACGTTCTGCGTCGCCATCTTGTCTCTTGGTTTGCCTTAAGTATTTTTGCATTTAAAACTATTATACAGCTGTAATCGGTACGATTGTACTATTGTATGGTGACTTACAATAAAATATNTCGTAGGAAACGCAACGGGAGATGTTGCCTGTGACTCTTATCACAAATATGAAGAAGACGTCGCCATATTGAAACAACTGGGTGTGAGTTTAAAATTAATTAATATTCTATTATGGACTTATTAAATTTATCCTCTGGAATGTTATTATTGTTTATGATCTTCTAAATGTATTATCTGATGATCGGAAGAGTGGATGTTACGTAGGTGATAATCTACACTGAGATTATCACGACTGATTGCACCAAAATTCAGGAGGAAAAGTTCGAGCCCACTTGTCTAAAGACCGGTGATAAGACGTAATGCTTACTGCATTACGTCCTATCACCGGTTTCGGTAATTGTCAAACTGATTTAACGTTAGCTGACCAGGAAAATTACTCTGGCACGTGTACGAAATGACATAACTTGTGTCATCGAATGACGTATCACAAATATTAATTTATCTGAGGTATTGTTCACATAATAGATTAGGTTTACTCCTGATAATTCAATCATAACCAGTTATGATAACCGATTTAACCGGCTACTAAGAGCGCCTAAAAGCGCCCGACGTTTGGTCCAATATCGCCTGCCCGGTCATACGAATTTCGCCTATATGTCGAAATGGCTTCGTATTCAAAGGGTTAATGGATGAAATGTCTCAGCAACTTTCATATCATATTAAACCATCGAAGAATCGGATCCTAGGGATCCAATTTTCGAGTTCATACGAATCATCATCACATACGAGTCTCTCATGAACAATGTTGCATTGTTGCGAAATCCCGTCACTGTTCATCGATCGAAAGTCGTGCATGAAATTAACGATTTCACGTCTGAAAGTTGATGTTATGAACTCGAGAATCGGATCCCAGGGACCCAATCTTCGAGTTCATACGAATTTCTGTCACATATGAGTCTCTCATGAACAATGTTGCATTCATCGATCGAAAGTCGTGCACGAAACCATAAGTTTCACATCTGAAAATTGATCTTATGAACTCGAGAATCGGATCCCAGGGACCCAATCTTCGAGTTCATACGAATTTCTGTCACATATGAGTCTCTCATGAACAATGTTGCATTTTTGTGAAATCCCGTCACTGTTCACTGATCGAAAGTCGTGCACGAAACCATAAGTTTCACGTCTGAAAGTTGATCTCATGAACTCCAGAATTGGGAACCCAGTACTTGTGAAACGTCCTGTATGATTCCTAAATGCGTGGAGTTCACGGATTCTCGGGATTTTTGCTCGCGTGGAGGCGAGCTGCATACGAATACGAGGGTATATACCCCCGGCCCCGAGCTTAAGAGCTTTCTCGTCGATTCGTCCTCCACCCATGGCTTTGTGCTTGCACGCGATCCCACACACGGCCGCGTGAAATCAAAATCCTTTTCCGAGGGATCGATGAGAGCATTAAGGCAAATGTCGAGGCGCGATAGTGTCGCTTTTATTGATATTTCCCTAGATTAATGTAATGGCCTATCCGGGTGATAACCTCGCTTCCGAGCCCATTAATCATCTTCCACGGGCGTCGCCGCCATCTTGGTTGCAACGACGCGTCTTGCATTCGGGGTGCTGAACAATTTTGTCTTGTTCCACGGTGAAATTGTAACTTTAAGGTGAAGTATCTTGTTTACCGACGTCGATGAAGTTCCTCGACGTGTTTCACTTCACCTTAATGGTCCCTCAGGGGCATCGCCGCCATCTTGGTTGCAACGACGCGTCTTGCATTCGGGGTGCTGAACAATTTTGTATTGTTCAATGATAAATGGATAACTTTAAGGTGAAGTATCTTCATCCCCGTTGTCGAGCACATTGCAGTCATTTTGAAATAATTTTCCTGTACTTTGTATAAGAAAACAATTTAATTGTCTTGTCAATACAATGGCCATACCTGAAAGCTTCTGCAATCATGAGCATAAACTTATACAATGTATGGATACATGTATTGAACGTAATTGTCTAGTCAATACAAGGTCCACAGTCATTTTAATATAATTTTCCTGTATTTTGTGTAAGAATACAATTTAATTGTCTTGTCAATACAATGGCCATACCTGAAAGTTTCTGCAATCATGAGCATAAACTTATACAATGTATGGATACATGTACTGAACGTAATTGTCTAGTCAATACAAGGTCCACAGTCATTTTAATATAATTTTCCTGTATTTTGTGTAAGAATACAAATTAATTGTCTCGTCAATACAACATCTACACCTGAAAGCTTCTGCTCTGATGAGCATAAATTTATACAATGTATGGATACATGTATGCAGTATCTTTGTAAGTCAGTAACATTCCATTGAACTTGACGTTCAATCATTGTTATCAGGACAGGTTTCGGATGGTGTACTGAACTATTTGTTCTTATCTCATTAATGATTTTTGATAACCTCTCTCTGTAAAAGCTCAGGGATTTTGCTCTAGAAATCAGTTCAGTCTGAGACTTCCATCTTAAAACATGGGTCTCTACTCTATGCTCCGATCGATTGTCATCGCAATTTTTTTGTAAGTACTACTATACATGTAATGACAGTTTTGGGCTCGTATTTCATCCCTTCAATTATTTACTATTAGGGAACTTGCACTGAAGCTGGTCAAAGAGGAACTATAATTTCCATTTGTTGAAAATGAATGCAATATTCTGCTTTAAATACGCATTCTTTACAAAAATGATCCATATGAAAGTTGTTCGGGGTTATGTTGCGTTGAATTCTTGTTTTAAACTTTTTTCTCTAAAATGCAACATTGCGGCAGAAAACAACATTCCCTAACTTAAAGTGATGCGCAAGTGGCTTCGAAGTGATGGTTTATGAACATTTTCTCTGAACTGGGTGCATCGAATCGTTTCAATGTTTACAATGTAAACGAAAATGTTACAAGGAAGGTCTTGACAGCCATGAAAATCAATGAAACAAAATTTCATTCCACAAATTTTGGAAATTATCAATTAAAAATGAAGTTTCATGGTTGTCAGGGCCATTCTTGAAGCCTTCTTGTTTACATTGTAAACTTCGAAACCATTTGATGAACACAGTTCAAATAAAAGTTTCATGAACAATTGAGCTTTCGGATGCCACTTTCACATCCCCTTAAGCTTTTCGAACGTTTCTATGAATACCATTCACACAAAACTATTCACTATCCCACTCATCGCGAAAGCGTCGACTTTAGAAATTGTTTAAAAATGAAAAACACTAAAAAGTGTAATTGTTATTTTCACTGTATCATTTTCCAGGTTTTCCGAATTCGGATTAATAAATTGCGATGAAGATTTGCAATTTCCCGAGGGATTTGTATTTGGAGCAGCCACGGCTTCTTATCAAGTCGAGGGTGCTTGGAACGTAAGTGGTAAGTTAACATTGCTCCATGTCGATAAACAATAAGACCGAACAATTGGGGAACAATTGTCTCACCGCGGGATTAATTACAGACAAAAGTGAAAACCAGTGGGACCGTTTCACACACAGTGGTAAAAGCGTTATCGTAGGAAACGCAACGGGAGATGTTGCCTGTGACTCTTATCACAAATATGAAGAAGACGTCGCCATATTGAAACAACTGGGTGTGAGTTTAAAATTAATTATCTCCTCAATTAACTTTTCATTTACGGGAAAGGTTGCTTTAATTTCAACGTCGCAGAGAGAACGTTTTTTTCTGAAGTGTGAAGGCATCACCATGTTGAAAACGAATAGGTGTACATTTAAAATGAATTTTCTTTCTCACTTAATCTCTTTCTTCTACGTTTTAAGTGCTGGAGGAGTGATCATATCAGTTTCTAAAAATCGATTTAAAAAAATGCGCATATTATTACCCAAGACTTTCTCTTGTACGACTGTTTCCGAGAAGAATTCGAAAAACAATGTCAGGTTTTTCGCATTTTTCTCAGATACAGTTAGTCATACGAGAAAAAATCGTAGGTAATAATATGCGCATTTTGAATCGGTCTACAACTTTTGTATAAACTATTTTTGCATATAATTAATACTTTACACGATAACAATTTATTTAACTTCATGGTTTTTCTAGATTGTCTAAATTTCGTAGTTCAGAAAAAAAGTTCACTTCGATATGACAAATGTCCGAGTCCCTTTTGAACTATTAAAGCCAATTGAATAATAGTTCATATAACTAGATATTTCTCAAATGAATGCAGCTGCAAATGAACATCTCCATTTCCTTCCGCAGCTTCAATCCTACCGTTTCTCCATAACCTGGTCTCGGAATCTAAATAATAATTAATTTAACTATATATTACTCAAATGAAATCAGCTGCAAATGAACATCTCCATTTCCTTCCGCAGCTTCAATCCTACCGTTTCTCCTTAAGCTGGTCTCGAATTCTTCCAACCGGGTTCCCGAACAAGATCAGCAAAGACGGCGTAGCCTATTACCACAGATTAATCGACGCCCTTCTGTCGAATGGGATCGAGCCGATGATCACGATCTATCACTGGGATCACCCCCAAACCCTGGAAGACTACGGAGGGTGGACCAACGAGCTGATGGTGGACTGGTTCGCCGATTATGCCAGGGTGGTGTTCCAGGAGTTTGGGCAGAAGGTGAAATTATTCGCCACCCTTAACGAGCCAGATTCGGTTTGCATAAGTGCGTATGCTAGAGGCATACATGCTCCCGGAAAAGTGCTGAACGGAATCGGGGATTATCTCTGCATGCACAACATGTTGAAGGCCCACGCAAGGGCTTATCACATCTACAAGAAGGATTTCGAGCCGACTCAAAAGGGCGAAGTCGGTATCGTGATCAACGTCAAGGGTTTTTATTCGAAAGACACAGAAAATGAGGGCGCAGAGGAAGTCTCGTATCAGTTTAAAAATGGCTGGCAGATGGACCCGATTTTTTCCGAACACGGTGATTACCCCAGGCTCATGAGAGAATTGGTGGCTGATAAGAGCAAGGCTGGAGGGTTCCCTCGTTCAAGGCTTCCGGAGTTCTCACGGGAGTGGGTCGATTATATCAGGTAATGTGTGCCCATTTTTATCATCCGGAGGAATCGGTTCATGAAATTTCATGAGGTGATATGAAACAGTCGGACTAGATATGTCGGAGAAGTCTAATTGTTCGTGATAACACTCTCCGAAGTGGGTGCACCGATTCGTTTGAAATTTTCACGCGGGAATGTGGAGTGCCTAAAGTAGGTCCTGAAATTCATGAAATTTCATGAGGTGATATGAAAGAGTTAGACTATTTGTATATGTCTGAGTAGTCAAATTGTTGGCGATAGCAATCTCCGAAGTGGATGTACCGATTCCTTTCAAAATTTACCGCGAGAATATGGAGTACCTAAAGTAGGAACTGAAACTAATGAAATTCCATGAGTAGGCCCTGTAACTCATGAAATTTCACGAGAAACTCTTGAAACTCATCAATTTTCACGAGTAGGTCCTGAAACTCGTGAATTTCACGAGTGGATCCTGAAATCCATGAAGTTCCATGAGTTTCAGGTCTACTAATGAAATTTTCTGAGTTTCAGGATCTGCTCATGAAATTTCGCGAGTTTCAGGATCTACTCATGAAATTTCGTAAGTTTCAGGACCTACTAAAGACTCAAGACAGATGAGGCCCCAGACAATGAAGGGTATTCCGTAGATTAATTTAATAATTATTTAATTATTCTTACTCTCAAATAGGGGATCGTCTGATTTTTTGGGAGTTAATTATTACACGGCAAATGTGGTTGAATACGGCACAGTCGGGCCAGATCCGTCATATTTCCGAGATCAAGGAGTTAATGAATATTTCCATCCATCTTGGAAGCCAACTGCCTCGGATTGGCTTTATGTAAGTAAATGAACAATTATATACGCTGATAAAAATCGTCGGGAATTTATATACATTGTTACATACCCTTTAACTGAAGGTTTACGTCGAAAAACGAAATGAAATTTTACCTCGAATCATTAAAATAATTTGCTAAGTTTCCTTCCTAATTCCTAACAAAAAAAAAAATGGTTGCACTCGCGTGCACACTTTATTTCGTTCTAACCTGTTCAGATTTAATTTTTGGATTTCATTCAATACAGAAGATATCCAAAGTAATGTTCATAGAGTGAAAAAGTGATTTTCGCTCCTTTTTTTTCAATTAAAAATTCCCGCGTCGGAATAAATTTCCATTCCATTCGATTTGATATTAATTTATGATTCAATCAGAAATAAGCAGATGAAAATTGTTGGATGGAGTGAAAAGTTATTAAAAAAATCGACCTCTTATGAGATACCTATCCTGTATAGTATGAACGATTTACGGAAGAATTAGATGTAATTAGACAATTATTAAGGTGTTTCCTAATTTCGTTTCAGCAAGTGCCACAAAGCTTTGGCAAGACTCTTCGTCGGATTGCACGAGACTACAAAAATATTCCTTTGTATATTACGGAAAACGGAATGTCGGATGTCGGAGAGATGAATGACGATCACAGAATACAATACTATCATGATTATATTAAAAGCATGCTGCTAGCAATGAAAGAAGAAGGCGTCAATGTTAAAAGATATTATCTGTGGTCGCTCCTGGATAATTTTGAGTGGCACAATGGTTACAGGTAATTATTAAAATAAATCATTTGGACTATAAGAGACTACAAAAGGCACCATAGGTAAACAATACATAGTCCCTTGCATTTCATTCTGAACATATGAACGCGTATTTCATGTGAGACAAAATGTACAAATTGTACCCAAATGTGTTTGGCTCGAAACTCTGTCGGATTTCATGATACAAATGCCCTCAAGTTTTTAAATGATCAAATCAAATCAAATTTTTAATTAATTAATTAATTTAAATATGAACTAATTACACGCAAATGTATACAATTAATTGTCACCTATACAATTTGCAAACGAGCAACCCGAACGCAATTGATTGCGATGATTAACTTTATTTATAATCATTCAAATTGACATTATTAATAATTAAATTTCATTTTGTATCGCACATTTGGGGTAGCGAACAAATTTTCTAAAGAAGCATTGTATTTCATTTTGTTGCAGTGAACGCTTCGGCATTGTTCATGTAGACTTTGAGGACCCCAACCGAACAAGAACTTTGAAGAAATCTGCATATTGGTGGCAGCAAGTCGTAAAACAACGCAAACTATTGTCTAATGTTTCTGTAAATCGTGCATGAACACGTAAGAAAGACATGATCTTATATATAAACAAAACAGACGGATTGTGTTCAGCAAAAGATTGTTCCATAAACTATTATGATTTGTTTCTTTGTAAGACGTATATTGATCGTATCTATTTATGGTAATTGATTAGAATCTGATTTGGAATTATATATGAGCGACATCCATACGACATGGACATGCGGAATTATTTGTACCGATTATACAAAATAAAGTACTCCACGTGTCATTTATGTATATGGATTATAGAGAAACCTCCAAAAATGTCCTTAATACTTGAATTTTTATACTCTAATCGACCGCAAGCGCCATCTGTTGCATTCATTGGCAACTAATTTTTCCCTCTTTCGTAATTATGGTAATGTACAATTGGGAAAGCACATTGCGGCTACTTATAATTGTTTTCCATGCTTAATATAATAAAATACTATAGTTACTTAGTAATGCCTTGAATATAATAGTATGTAAAAAAATAATTCAGGTGCTTTCAGGATTATAATGCACGTTGCATCCATTTTTAATTGTTTTTCCTGCACTTGTGGTAAAAAAGGAATTTAATTGTTTCACCAATATGACGTCACAAGTGAAATCAGCTCCGACGAGCATAAACTTATACAATGTATGGATACATACTTGCGTTATTTTTGGAAATTGTTAATATTCCTTTCAACTTGACGGTCAATTATTGTTATCACGACAGGTTTCCGATGTTGTAGGGAACTACTATACTTATCTGAGTAATAGTTTTTGATAACCCTGACTATGTAAAACCTGAGGGATATAGTGCCTAGAAAGCAGTTCGGTCTCAGACTTTCGTTCTAAAACATGGGTCTCTCCACTATACTCCGATCGATCGTGATCGCAATTTTACTGTAAGTAGTACAATACATGTAATTACGGTTTTGAGCACTTATTTTATCCCGTACACCATTTTATTTTAAGAAACTGCCACTAAAACTCGTCAAGGAAGAAGTACAATTTCCATTTGTTCAAAATGAACACAATATTCTGCTTTAAACACGCATTCTTTCCAAAAATGATCCAAATAAATGTTGTTCCGACTCATGTTGCGGTGAATTTTTGTTTGAAACTTTTTTTTACGAAATGCAAAATTGTGGCAGAAAACAACATTTACTAATTTAAGAACATGCGTGTAGCCTCCGTTGACGGTAATTCACAACGCGATGAATTACGCTGAAATACTACGATTTATTATGAAACGATATAAATAATTGGATTATTAAGATATACAACAATTCACGTAAGTACAGTCTACTAAACATGCCAGGAAATTTCATTACTTATGTCAGTATCCGCATAGATTCGTCCTTTCCTGTATTCAAATCACATGTACGTTATTAACATTCATATTGGTGATAAGAGTTTAAACGGCAATTACTTTGAGTGTTATCACTCAAGAGAGTGCACTTTTAAGCTCTTGGAATATTTCTATGTGTACAATCCACACAAACAATCCACTACTCCACTCATCGCGAACGCGTCGACTTTAGAAATTGTTTAAAAATGAAAAACAATAAAACATGCAATTGTTATTTTTACTATATCGTTTTCCAGGTTTTCCGAATTCGGATTGATAAATTGCGATGAAGATTTGGAATTTCCCGAGGGATTTGTATTGGGAGCAGCCACGGCTGCTTATCAAATCGAGGGTGCTTGGAACGTAAGTGGTAAGTTAACATTGCTCCATGTCGATGAACAATAAGACCGAACAATTGAGGAACAATTTTCTCACCGTGGGATTAATTACAGACAAAAGTGAAAACCAGTGGGACCATTTCACGCACAGTGGTAAAGGCGTCATCGTAGGAAACGCAACGGGAGATGTTGCCTGTGACTCTTATCACAAATATGAAGAAGACGTCGCCATGTTGAAAAAGCTGGGTGTGAGTATGAAATTAATTATCTCCACAATTAACTTTTCATTTGTGGTAAAAGTTGCATTAATTTCAGCGTCACGGAGAAAACGCTCTTACCTGAAATATGAAATCGTTACCACCTTCAAACGCCTTAAGATGTTCATTTCAAATGAATTATTTCTTTCAGTTAGTCCTTTTCATTTACACTGATAAAAATCCATGGAAATTTACATACATTTTAAAACACTTCATAACATACGTTTCACATGGAAAAACCTGAAATGCAAGAATTGCATATTAATTTATAAATTGCCGCATTTCGTACAAATGCCCCAATGCTTTTGTGCAAATTACGGATTTCATTTTTCAGGTTCTGCCGAGCTTTTTTCGACATTTTCGCCACTGCATGCCGCGAAGAAAATAATATGAACATGCAAAGATGGCGACGAAACTGCAATCTGAAATTGATCGGGTCATACGTCAAGTACTCGCGCATATCATTACCCATCCCCGTGGAAATCGATTCGGAATATTTGAAATTGGTATCAATGAAATCCTTGACATGGCCTGGCTTTCATAATCACTCGTTAAATATTCATTTCCATGCAGATGTTAAGAAATATGACATGCGCAATCGGTTATGTCATCGAGTCGCCGATTTCTACTGCTAATTGAATGCCTAAGTTAGTGAATTTACTTTGGGTAAAAAATTTTCTGCTGACCCATAGATGCCAATAAGTTGATATGAAATGGCCATTATGTATATATAGAAACGTCAAACTATTTATGAAACTTTTCGCGAAACTGGGTACACTGAGAAATTTCAAAAACGTTCCTAGATTCCGTACTTCAGAATAAAAAGTTCATTTCACTATGACAAGTATCCGAGTCCCTTTCGAACTATGAAAACTAGTTGAATAATAGTTCATTTAACTAGATGTTTCTCAAATGAATGCAGTGCAAATGAACGTCATTTCATTCCGCAGCTTCAATCCTACAGTTTCTCCTTAAGCTGGTCTCGCACTCTAAATAATAGTTAATTTAATTAGATGATTTTCAAATGAAAGCAGTGCAAATGAAAGCCTTCATTTCATTCCGCAGCTTCAATCTCACCGTTTCTCCATAAGTTGGTCTCGGAATCTAAATAATAATTAATTTAACTAGATGTTACTCCAATAAAATCAGAGCAAATGAACATCTCCACTTCATTTCGCAGTTTCAATCCTACCGTTTCTCCACAACCTGGTCTCGGAATCTAAACAATAGTAAAATTAACTAGATGTTTCTCAAATGAAAGCAGGGCAAATTAACGTGTTCATTTAATTCCGCAGTTTCAGTCCTACCGTTTCTCCATAAGCTGGTCTCGCATTCTCCCATCTGGATTCCCGAACAAGATCAGCAAAGTCGGCGTGGACCATTACAACAAACTAATAGACGCCCTCCTGGCGAACAACATCGAGCCTCTGGTGACGATATACCAGTGGGATCATCCCCAGGTCCTGGAGGAATACGGAGGCTGGACGAACGAGTTGATGGTGGACTGGTTCAGCGAATACGCCAGGGTGATCTTTCGGGAATTTGGTCAGAAGGTGAAATTATTCGCCACCCTTAACGAGCCGGATTCGGTGTGCCTAATTGGGTACTCCCTAGGGATCAATGCTCCAGGAAAAAAGCTGGACGGAATTGGGACCTATCTTTGCATGCACAACATGTTGAAGGCCCACGCAAGGGCCTACCACATCTACAAGAAGGAGTTCGAGCCCAGTCAAAAGGGAAAAGTCGGGATCGTCATCAACACCATGAGCTTTTATCCGAAAGACCATGATAATGTTGGCGCGGATGAAATCGCTTATCAGTTTAAAAATGGCTGGCAGCTGGACCCGATTTTTTCCGAGCGCGGTGATTACCCCGAGCTCATGAAAGAAATGGTTGCTAATAAGAGCAAAGCCGGAGGGTTCCCTAGTTCCAGGCTTCCGGAGTTCTCACGGGAGTGGGTCGATTATATCAGGTAATGCGTGCCCATTTTTATCATCCAGAAGAATCGGTTCATGAAATTTCATGAGGTGATGTGGAAGAGTCAGACTAGATATGTCGGAGAAGTCTAATTGTTGGTGATAACATTCTCCGAAGTAGGTGTACCGATCCGTTTCAAATTTTACCGCGGGAATATGGAGTACTTAAAGTATTTCCTGAAACTCATGAAATTTCGTGAATAGGTCCTGAAACTCGTGAAATTTCATGAGTGGGTCCTGAAAGTCATGAAATTTTATGAGGTGATATGAAAAGGTTAGACTATATATGTATGAGAAGTCAAATTGTTGATGATAGCAATATTCGAAATGGGCGTACCGATTTGTTTCAAATTTTACCGCGAGAATATGGAGTACCTAAAGTAGGTCCTGAAATTCATGAAATGCCATGAGTAAGCCCTGTAATTCCTGAAATTTCAGGAGAATGCCCCGAAACTCATGAAATTTCATGATAAGTCCCCGAAACTTATGAAATATCACTAGTAAGTCCTGCAACACCTGAATTCTCATGAGTAGGCCCTGTAACTCATAAAATTTCATGAATAGGTCCTGATGCTCGGAAAATTTCATGAATAGGCCCTGAAGCTCATCAAATTTCATTATTTGTTTGCAATCTCTGCTAAATATCTCAAGCAATAGATTCTTTAAGATGTGAAATTTCATTCGAAGACATTTAAAATATTTATTGGAAATCTCAATGGCACATTTAGTTTTAATAATTTATGAACATATATGGAAGTTACATTTTTTAATTTCTTCTCTCAGATTTTAAATTTCTTCTCTCAAATTTTAAATTTCTTCTCTCCTTCTCTCAAATAGGGGAGCGTCTGATTTTTTGGGAATTAATTACTATACGGCTAATTTGGTTGAATATGGCACAATTGGACCGGATCCATCGTATACCCGAGATCAAGGAGTTATTCGAACCTTTGATCCATCTTGGAAGCGTGCCGCCTCGATTTGGCTTTTTGTAAGTAAATCACCCAATCAATTATATTCCTACTAATTTTAAATAATTTTACAATTAAATAATTTGTAAACATTTCCCGTCAAAAATTATACATAAATTGAATATTCAAACAGAAATTAACTTTTGAAATTTGGAGTATGGAGTAAAAAGTTATTAAAAAAAATTCGACCTGATATGAGAGACCTATCTTGTATAGTGTGAAGCATTTACGGGACAATGACATGTAATTAGACAATTATTAAGGCGTTTCCTAATTTCGTTTCAGCAAGTGCCGCAAAGTTTCGGCGACATCCTTCGCAGGTTTGCACGTGACTACAAGAATATGACTTTTTTTATTACGGAGAATGGAATGTCAGATAAAGGAGAGATGAATGACAATGACAGAATTCAATTCTATCATGATTACATTAAAAGTATGTTGACAGCAATGAAAGAATATGGCGTAAATGTTAAGAGATACTACACGTGGTCACTAATGGATAATTTCGAGTGGAGCAGCGGTTACAGGTAAATATAAAAATTAATAAATTCAATATGTATCTATAGGAGACCAGAAAAAAAAAAACACCATAAGTGTATAAAAACTAAACAAAATGCACGAAATTCGCACGAAGTGCGACATGCGTACATATGTTGGACATTTCATGCATGAAATCTTCTGCAAATCGTTCGTAAATCGATTTTTCGCGTCATATGATGATCATGAACAAAACATATTTCTCGGTTATGGCATAACTATGATTCGAGTATGTGGTAAATAAATTGCTACAACCATTTATGACAAATTTATAGTGCAATGTCCGTACATATGTTGCAGACATTTCATGCATGAAATGTTCTGCAAATTGTTCGTAAATTGATTTTCCTCGTCATATGATGATCATGAACAAAACATGTTTCTCGGTAATGGCATAACTGACCTTTGACTCGAGTGTGCAGTAAATAAATTGCTACAACCATTTAGAACAAATTTGTCATTCAACAAGCGTACATATGTTGCAAACATTTCATGCGCGAAATCTTCTGCAAACATTTCATTCATGAAATTCTCTGCAAATTGTTCGTAAATCGATTTTCCTCCTCATACGATTATGAATTTCAATCTGGGTAGCTAAAGAAGCATTGCATTTTCTTTTGTTCCAGCGAACGCTTCGGCATTGTTCATGTAAACTTCACGGATCCTAACCGGACGAGAACTTGGAAGAAATCTGCATATTGGTGGCAACAAGTCATACGACAACGCAAACTATTGCCCGATGTTAATGTAACTGTTGCATAAACACGTAAAAAAGATGTAATCTTTATTTATTATATCGAATAAAAGCATATATCAAACACATATATAAAATGAAAGCTGAATGTTCATCTTGGTAAAAAATAAAATCCAAATCTTTCTCCTGGAAAAAAAGAAAAGAGTATTGGAATGAAACTTCGCTTCCCTCGTGCCTCATATATCGAATAAAAGCATATATCAAACACATATATAAAATAAAAGCTAAATGTTCATCTTGGTGAAAAATGAAATCCAAACCTCTGGTCCAAAATCCAAATCTCCTGGAAAGGAATAAATAGAAAGGAAAAGAGTATTGGAATAAGACTTTCCTTCCCTTCTATAGTGATAGTGGAGTGCATTATTAACATAGTTGCAGAACCTCCTTCAATAGGTCGATATCGCCTCCACGACCTTTCTATTCTAAGATTGATTCTAAGAAAGGGCTTCTGTATCCTATTTCCCTTCGTTGCATGTGGTTATCATTACTAGCGGCTCTTTATGAAATAGTTATGAAACGAAACGCTTTGCCAGGAGGCAGACTAGTTACCTATTTAATAGTTGTTCCCCATACAGGTGTTCCTCCTTCCGTGTTTCTTGCATTGTAAGAGGAAGTGCAATTTAACAATTAAACTCGCAATTGATCGGACTCAATTCCAAGTTATTATAAGAAGAAATTGCAAAGAAAAAATACAAAAACAATGTTGACACGACTTTCGAACTGATGTTTACGTACAAATTTCTATTACCACTGCTGATAATAAAATAATCGGTAATTTGCAATCATGCCCACAATTGATCGGACTCAACTCCTGGTTATTCTACAAAGAAACTGCAAAAAAGGAATACAATAACAATGTTGACACAACTTTCAAACTGATGTTTACGTACAAATTATTACTGCTGATAATAAGATAACCGGTAATTCGCAATTATGCCCGCAATTGATCAGACCATTTTCAATGTATTCTAAGAAGAGGCCGCGGATAAAAATTGAAATGATAACGTTAAGATGATATGAAAGGTTCATATTTATATATAGACCTTAAGGATGAAAGTAAATTGACACGATATTGCGACATATGTCACTAAGTTATTAATCATTGATAACCCCACACTACGAAGACTGAGGGGGTGATAAGACGAGAACGTTAGTTCTGTCTGAGACTTCCATTATAAACCATGAGTCTCTCCACAATTTTACGATTGACTGTTATTGCAACATTTTCGTGAGTGATACTATATATATATCAGGCGACAGATTTTTTTAAGACGTCTCGTGGATTTCATTCGGAGATATCTAAAATATATATCTTGAAAAATTCAACGACGTATTTAGGGTTTCAATAATTTATGAACAAATTTCAGTGTTCGTATACTACGTATTTAGAGTTTGAATAATTTATAAACATATTTCAATGCTCGTATACGACATATTTAGAGTTTCAATAATTTACGAATATTTAAATATGTTCATAAATTATTTAAACTCTAAATACGTCGTTGAGATTTTCAAGATACATATTTTAGATATCTCCGAATGAAATCTACGAGACGTTTTAAAAAAATCTGTCGCCTGAGAAGTTCAGCAGGGATTACGAAGAAGTGTCTCAAAAATTATTCCGTGCTACTAGGGTTTCATTTTTCTTTGTTCCCAGAATTTGCGAATTCGGGTTCATAAATTGTGACGACGATCTGAATTTCCCTGAAGGATTTGTATTGGGAGCAGCCACGGCTTCTTATCAAGTCGAGGGAGCCTGGAACGTAAGTGGTAAGTGAACATTGTTCCATGTCGGTAAATAATAATGCCGAACAATTGAGGAACAATTATCTCACGAGACTTAATCATAGATAAAGGTGAAAACCAATGGGACCATTTCACGCACAATGGAAAAGGCGTTATCGTAGGAAACGCAACGGGAGATGTCGCCTGTGACTCTTATCACAAATATGAAGAAGACGTCGCCATATTGAAACAGCTGGGTGTGAGTATGAAATTAATTATCTCCTCAATTAACTTTTCGCTTTATGGGAAAAGTTGCTTTAATTTCAATGTCACAGAGAGAACGCTCTTATCTGAAATGTGAAGACCTCACCATGTTGAAAACGAATAGGTGTACATTTAAAATGAATTTTCTTTCTCACTTAATCTCTTTCTTCTACGTTTTAAGAGCTGGAAGAGGGAGCATATCAGGTTGTAAAAATCGATTGTAAAAAATGCGCATATTATTACCTAAGAC